>NW_017677985.1:0-17543 GCF_001879085.1 Nicotiana attenuata
GGCATAATAAGTGACTACTTAGTCACTCTTATTTTGGTGGCTTTTGGCCACGTATATTTGGGGATTATTATTAAGTTTTTATACGCTTATTAGTTAATCGGGTAATGTCCCGTTACCCGGTAATTAACCAATTACCCGCATAATTTAAAAATTATCCCAAAATACTTAAAATTCTATTTATTACTAAAATACTTCATATATACTTTATATGTTATACTACCGTGGTCATATGGTACCTTGCATGGTACCAGTCCACAAATACTGGGTATTTTAGCTCGGGCTATATTTTACCCCAAAATGCCAAATTTGGACAAAATTTATTTTCTTTGACTTGCTCCCCCTTTTACCTTCATTAATTTACTAATCACTTGTGAAATAGCATAATCCTTATGATCTCTAAATAATCTTTTACTTGAACTGATGTCAATTACCTTATGACAAATTCAACGTACAATACTTCAGGATGCAACATCGTCGTAACTTAATATCGCGAAGCGTAACATCACCGCAATATAGGTTACTGCAGAGCATAAGATCGACGTAATACTGCGGGGCGTAACACCAGGCTAGGTCAGGCTTTAAGCTGGCGACGCCAGGCCTGTAGCCCGGTCGTCTATCAATTTTTCTATCCTTATAACCCGACCTAACTTCTTTATATACACGCAATGTGTCATTTTTTATGAAAAATATGATGCTTTAGAGTAAGAGAAAGAGACCTAGAGTGAGAAAGGAATCTTCATCAAATCTTTCTTCAATTCTTACTCAAATCTTTGAAGATTAACAAGGAAAACACACTAGAATTTCATCCTTGAGGTAAGATTCTACACCCTAACCCTTAATTTTGAATTTTAGCTAAATATGGGTAATTAACAAGTGAGTTCATGGGCATAAAGGTTGATTATCTCACATGCATATATGATAAGAGGGTATGGGGAGATTGTGAGCTAAAAATGTAACAAATGGGATGTAGGATGATATAATCTTTCACAAAAAGGTCTTAAAATTAAAATGCATACTTAGTGCTTGATAATGTGCTCAAATGAGCTAGAATCTTGATTATCTCTCTAATTTTTGGTTCAACTTGTCATTCTCATAAAACAGATCGACGTTGATAAGAGTTCCAGAATAATTGTAAGAATTTAAGGAAAGCTCTATTGAGGTATGTATGGCTAAGACCCCCTCTTCATAGAAATTGAGATCCCTTGGTGTCTATGACAATGTTGTAGGTTCTGAAATTTGATTGGTGTAGTGCTTGATATTTCTAAATGAATTGGTGTTGCAAGAATGTTTACCGTGAAAATGGTAATAACAATTAAATTTGTTGATGGGACTCTAAAAATACTCCATCTATTTTTATGCTAGTTGTGGAGCAGTTGATTCTATGTGTGTGAAGTTTAAGGGCGAGACGCGAGCTAAAATAAAGCGGTAATCGAACCGAGAGATAGCCGTTCGGGGCCTCGAGCTGGTCGATTTGGGGCCTCGAGGTCAGGTCACGAGCTCGGGCTCGAGCTATCAAGGGCAATCGGGGAAGGGCTAACAGATGCAATAATATTAAAGGAGACTCTTTAAGGCAAATGACAAGCAATAAATGTGGAACAAGTATGAAGATAATAAAATAGAGCAACAATATCAAGTGAGTGTATTAGAGAGAAGAGAGAGAGAGTTATTATATATTTCAGGTAGAGTCTTTGGAGCAACATCAGTCCTCTACAAAATAATTAGAATCCCCTTTATATAGAAGGGGGAAGATTATATGGTAAGGCATACATTAGCTGTAAAGTTGTGGAGATAGGACGGCTAGAAGTGATGCCCCGATTAGGGCTCAGAATAGCCTGGCTAGGATTTGTCAGACTTAGCCGCGACAGACTTAGCCGCGTCTTGGGAACTCCCTTTTTTACTTTAGCCCCGACCGATATCCTCTTAAGGCCGGGTGTCGATGGGCTCCGAGGAAGAAGACTTGAGCGCATCTTTGTAGCCTCAAGGCTTCGAGGCGATCTTCCGAAATGCCTTGATGCCGAGAAATTGGACCCTCCGATTTTGCCGTATACAGATAGTCTCCGCGTTTCCCAGATCGAAGCGATAGGAAACGAATTTGACGACCAACTCTTTGAGCTCCCTGCACCGATGTCATATCAGTGACGCAACCTATGACGTGAACCTTTATGACAATCGGGAAATCCCTTGGACTTGTCTTTTCGGTGCCATTCAATGCACTGTCGATTCTCGTTCTTCAAAGTGGCAGTACCGCCATCGATTTGGTTTTCAAGAACGCATTGATTGCACCTGCCGATCCGTCCTTCAAAGGCATCGAAGACCGTGTGATCTCTACCTATAAATGGGTGTATTCTGACGCTATTTCTTCAGCTAAGTATCTTCTTTCATTCATTCATCTGTTTCTCTTTACTATCTTCTCACCATCTTCTTTTATTGTTAACTACCACGTTTGGGGTTCTGTCACGCCCCGAACATGGGCCTGTGCGTAATACGTCACTCGGTGCCTAACTATATGCGACCGAGCGAACCAACGGGCTGGCTGAATCAACATGTGATATCATAACATACTAAATGCGGAAGATAAACTAACACATTCTGATATACTGAAAGTCTGGATGATATAAATCAAAGTGCAGAAATACTAAAACAAGTCTGAAACATATATGTAGCCAACATTGCTTAACATGAAAAGCCTGAGACTCTAACTGTTACTCAAGTCTATGAAGCCTCTAATGAAGTATTGAAAACACTGGTTTCCTGTAAATACTGAAAGACCGTAAAGCAATGATAATGTCCCAAAAGAACTGGGATCACCAGATAGCTTCTACGAGAATCCTAGTGCTCTGAATCGTCAACCTATAAATCATTACCTGCATCGTGAGATGTAGGCCTCGGGAAAAAGGGACGTCAGTACATTTGAATTGCCCTGGTATGTAAAATAACTGAAAGAAAGAATTATAAATGCTGAAACTGAAACTTAGCTGATAACTGAGAATAGATAATTGATACTGAAATGAAAACTATTGAAATAGAAATTGAAATGGTAACTGATAGCTGATAACTTATAACTAAAATGATAACCGATAACTGATAACTGAAATGATATCTGATAACTGAAATGATAACTGAACTGATAACTGATAACAAAACTGAACAAAGGAAATAAGGATATGAATACTCCCTCTTCTAAATGATGAACAGCCTGTTTATCTGAATAAGCTACGACCTCGAGCCCAATATAAATGTGCACAGACTACGGCCTCAGGCCCAAGTATACGTATGCATAACTACGGCTTCAGGCCCAAAAATGCATAAAGCAAAAACTACGACCTCAGGCCCAAGTATGCATAAAGCATATAAACTACGGCCTCAGGCCCAAATATAGGTGTTCAACATTCACGAACTGAGAATCAAACTACAATACATGATAGTGAAATACTGAATCACACCGAGTTACATGATACTGGAATACTGGATCACACTGAGTTACATAATAATGGAATACTGAATAGGACTAGACTGAGACATGTATTCTTGAACTGATTATGAACACTGAAACTTCAACTGTTTATGGCATACTGAGTAATCTATATTAAGACTCGGGGGCATCAAACCCAAGTCTATATTGATTACGCATTGAGCTCACCACATTCAGAACGAAAGTGGTGAACGAGTTATGAAGCTAGAGAATAGAAGTTCTACAACTAACTAGGCTTAACTATATTTCTGAGGCAATTGGTTACGTCGTAAAAGAAACATAGTGTAAGGAGAATCATTAAAATTTCCAAACATAGATAGTTAGCCTCACATCCTTAACTTCCTGCTCTTGAGCGTAATACAGCATTCGCCAATCCTTTCAACTTTAATCTATATCAATACAAGTCAAAGGGATTCCATATTAGCAATAATATTCATGTTTTGGTTACTTAGGCATCTTCTCAAACACTTGGTGGGATAAAGCTTCATAGTCCTTATTAATGGTGTCTCTACACCCAATTACCCATTCGCTTGCTTCTAGATAAATTCTAAAGTCTCAAATGGTTATAATCAACATTATTCTTTATCACCCATAAGGTAAACAACACCCTTAACCAATAATCAACAATTAACAACCCAAGCCTATAACCGTTCATGCTTTTCTATCAAATCCATCAACTCATATCTCATGAACTTGAGTCTATAATCATTAACTAAATGATAGAATCAATTAGAGGGTGAAGATATTACCTTTTTGATGTTCAAACCCTTTGAATTCGATTTCTAGGCTTCCTTCCTTCTCTCAACAATGATGTCCCAATCGAATATCTAATGATATGGAGGGTTTACCCATGTTAATAAGATGTTTGGAAATTGAAATTAACTTAGAATCACCATTAGAACTTACCTTTGGTGGTGGAAGGACCCTTAAGGAATTAGGTTTTTGATAGTTCCCCTTTCTAGAGCAAGTTTTTATGTTTTGGGACTGTGAGGGACGAAATATGGCTTTAAAACGACCCCCCACGAGCGCGCCCGTGCACCTGAAGACTTGGCCGCACTACTGACCGCGCAAAACGATAGTAACATTGCATCAAAAGAAGCGCGGCCGCGCTACAGGGCGCGCATATCGCATACTGTTATGTAAAACGTGCATAACTTTTTGCACAGAGACCCGTTCGTTCTCCATAATATATCGTTGGAAATCTATTTCAAAGTCCTACAACTTTAGTGTTTTGAGCTTTTCCAAATACCTTACATGTTTTTCACCAAACCTCCTTCAAGACTGATCTTGTAAACTTCATAGATTTTATCGAATCTTGTACACTTCACTCTTCGTCTTGATTCTAAAATAACTATTTCCACCCATAATCATACCAATGGAACTTTAAATGTCCAAAATATAACCTTACCACTCATTTAACACATTCACACCTAAGCCAAATTTATGGGATGTTACAGGTTCACGGCCTTAAGGATGTATGGCAGCATTCTTATCACCTGCGTAGTGGCCTTTTGCCCGAGCTTCTCCATGTCGAACGAGATATTTGGAATGAATGTCTAAGTATTGGACTAACATGGGTAGCTGAGTATTGATCTGACATTAGTATCTAAGTATTGAACTGACATGAGTATCTGAGTACCGAACTGACATGAGTATCTGAGTACTAGAAACTTGAATGTTATAACATGACACGTGAAATACTGGCTTTACCACCAATAATTATGGTGGCAACTCCAACTCATAACTAATTGACCGATCCTTCGCAAGAATCTGTATGGCCCAATATAGCAGGGACTATGCCTCCCCTTCTTCCCAAATCTCATAGCGCTTTTCATAAGTGAAACTTTCAGAAACACCCAATCATCAACTTGAAACTCTAGGTCTCTATGTCGCGCGCTCTAATAGGACTTTTGGCAGCTCTGAGTTTTCTTCAAATGCTCTTGAATCAACTTAACTTTCTCTATAGTCTGATGGACCAAATTGGGTCCTAACAAGTCCACTTCTCCAACTTCGAACCAACCAATTGGTGATCTACACCTTCGCCCATACAGAGCTTCGTACAGTGCCATCTTGATACTAGAATTGTAGGTTATTATTAGAAAGGTCAATGGGAGGTATGTGATCATCCCAATTACTTTAACATCAAGGACATATCCTCAACTGTTTGAATAATGCGCTCTGCCTGGCCATCTTTCTGAGGATGAAAAACTTGTGCCTAATCATTTCTGAAAGAACTTCTGAATTTTCATTTTAAACTAAGAACCACAGTCCGAAATGATGGACAACGGAGTCCCATGCGATTAGACGATTTCCTGAATGTACAACTTGGTATAATCTTCTACTGAATCTGTAGTTTTTACTGGAAAGAAGTGTGCTGACTTGGTAAGTCAATTTACAATCATCCAATCAAATCATGCTTTTAAAATGAGCAAGATAATCCTGTTATAAATTTCATATTTACCATCTACACTCAAAATATGTGTATTCGGTGATAAAACACTAGGCTTTCTGCTGCTCGACTTTCACTTGCTGACAATTCAGACAATTGGCCACAAAGTCTGCAACGTTCTTTTTCATGTCGTTCAACCAATAAATCTCCTTGGTCATGATGCATATTTTGGGAACCTGGATGGAAAGAATACCTGGAATTATGGGCTTCTAACATGACCTTCCCTCTTTAAGTCCATCTATGTCTGGAACATACAATCTGTCTTGGTACCTCAAAGTACCATCATCTCCCCCTTATTAAAAAGCCATCATCTTATACTTGTGAATCTTCTCTTTCAACAACAACATGTAGGGATCATCAAATTGTTTCTCCTTCTCTTCGGCTACTAGGGGGAACAAGTCCTGTTCTAGACAACAACTCCGTCATATTCGGAGTCCGAAGTTGAACTCCTATCTTGGCTGGTGAACTTCTTTCACCAGAGTTCTCTTATCTACCTTAATCATGAGTTATACCTCCCATACTTGATTATATTTTTAAGATACTTCCTGAAAACACTTATAGAATTATTGTAAACTAAGTCTTTGACATGTACTCTAAATTTTAGAGTCTCGTGCAATGGCACTACCCTCCTGACACATAAATAGGCATGATTTTATAGCTTTTTTGTGATCACTTTATCATCAATAACTAAGCTCGGTGACCATTCTACTCACTTTGTGTTTCTTACACATGCTAGACATATTCCTTATGGTAATTATACAATCTTCCCACATAACTGAACTGATTTTCTTTTTCATATCCCATGCTAACTATTCGGGTTTCAAATCTCTAACTGCACTTACTGATGGTTTTCACATCATCCCTTAGACCAAAGGTCTTATACTTGCGGATCCTTCCCTTTTTTTTGTTGTTGGGATCCAAATAACTTTCCTTATTCTTCTACAACTCTTTGCACTTTACGTCAATGACCACTCATCTTCTGACTTACTTCTAAGCAATCTTCCTTACTAAGAAAAACTAATTTACTTACATAAATTAAAAGCTAATGTATTCACAACTATCACACAGAATCTTAATGGTTTAACTCTGCTCACACTGTCGGTCTTGGGGAGACCCATTTTCGATAATTCTTAAAGGCTATTCTTCTGTATAGCTCTCTTATTGCCTAGCTGATTTTTTTCCCACTATCACTGTACTTCAGGTTAAATTAAACTATTTGGGTTCTAACACGCGTTCGGTATTTCAAACTGTCATACACTCACTAGAGTTAACTTGGCTAAGTGAATCAAATTGTACCTCAACTGAAAGTGCTGATTCACTGTATCTACTCAAACATACTAACTATTCTTTTACTAACTACCTTCTAGCGTCATGTGTTCATGTTCTGCTTTGAATAACTAAAGTGAAGCATAAGGCTATTTCTAACTTCCCTCATTATCGGAAACTATTCTATGGTCGCATACTATCCTTTTTTTTTTCTAAACTATGTGCGTAGATCACACTTAGGGAATTCATCTGTCTTAAACAAAATTAGAATATCTAACCCCAAACATTCTATATAATACAAAATCATATCATACTATAAACATTCGCGGTAATCACTTAGTCACATAACCTAAGGGGGAACTACCATATCTTTTATCTTACATCAATAGCTGCTTCTTATAGTAGCTTACTAACGTGGTACTTCTAGTTTTGATTTGAATAAATATGATCAACTTAAAATCGTTCCCTGAAATTCACTATTGGCTGCTCTTGGTTCTCATTGCATACATCATATCTTCTAGTCATTTGCATGAGTTGTACGAAATCACATTTTTGGTAATAACAAACATTTCTCACTCCTAGGTATTTTACCCTTAGGCTCTTTTCTGTCCAAACTATAGCGACCAATGTTAGGGTCTGACATCTGAGTTATCATCATCCAACTTGTTGTTCCATTTCCAAAAATTAAATGAAGTTGTTCTAGGAGGTAAAACACATACGAATATTGTCACGCCCCAACCTCGGGAGGCGCGACCAGCGCTCAATCGAGTGAACCCAACTGAGCAAGCCATGCTTTCATTTATTTAGACAATAGCAAAATCGAACATTCACATTGTTAATTCATTTTCATGTCACAAACCTTAAATCATGACTAAGTTCCCCTGATTTCATACAGTTATAGTTTAGAAGAACTAGAGTACAGAGTTACAACACAGTTCATTGACCCATCATACACCCGTGCAAAACCCACACAAACGTCTACGGAGCCTCTATGGATACAAAAGACAAATTATGACAACGCCGGCAACAAGGCCCCGGCTATACCCAAAAGTAGAAGTCTACAACAAAAGATGTATAACATAACCCCTTGAAGGAAAAAGGGTCTCACCAAGACTTTGAGAAGAGGACACTCCGCTACGCACGATCGGCATTGTCCGCTATAGAGCCACCTACATTCATTTAAAAATGTAGCGCCCCCGGCAAAAGGGACGTTAGTACCATGGAATAGTACTAGTATGTATAACTAAACACCATCTAGTTAGAAAGAACTATCATACAAGAGTAAGGAAATCACAGGTATAACTCAAAAGCTTTAAACGACCACCACATCATCAAATAAAAGAATCACATAACTTTCACATAATTTTCCATTGCTTTTAATTTGGGGCATTTCATACTGTTCATCATTGTTTGCAATACCACCGCTATCTTGAGCGGAGTCCGATCTCGACCCGATCGGCTAGGTTGCCTCATTTGAGACATATACCTCAATCACAATCACATTTTCCTTTTCCGGAATTCAATATTAGCACAATACCACCATGTGTGCGGCATGGCGTCCAATCTCGGCCTGATCGGCTAGGCCGCCTTACCAAGGCGTTGTTCCTTTCTCATTAGTCATCTCGTTTAAATCTTTGTTTCACATATATCATTTCATAGGCACGTGGGGCCATAACTATCACATCATTTTTGGCACTAGGCCACATTTCCCATCATTCCCAATTTCAATGTTAGCTTTGCAATTTAGGATAATAGGTGCACACAAGAGCAATTTAAATTGTAAGCATAGATAAGATTTCACATAGATGGCACAATAAATATAGTTTCAATCTTGATTTAAGGTCTAAGCATTTCAATACATGATTCATATTCTTCGCACCTTTTTAAGTTATCAAGAATAGCACATTGATCATATTGAGACGCACCATTCACGCATATAAGGTTGCAACACCAATTCATGTGAAATAACAATCAATACTTCAATCCAACTTTAATCTTACCGCATTTACACAAACACCAACGGAGCTCAATTTCTAAAAAGAGGGGGTTTTAGCCATACATACCTCAATAGAGCTTTCCTTAAATTCTTACAAAGTTCCGGGACTCTTAGCAACTTCAATCTATTTTATAGGAATTACAAATTGAACCAAGAATTAGAGACATGATTAAGATTCTAGCTCATTTGAGCATATTATCAAGCACTAAGTGTGCATTGTGATCTTAGGTCCCTTTTGTGAGAGATTTCATCAATCTTATACTCCAATTGCTATCTTTTTAGTTCACAACCTCCCCATACCCCATTATCTTTTATGCTTGCAAGATTATCAGCCCTTATACCCATGAACCCACTTCCTAATCACTTATTTTAATAGAAATTTTGAAATTATAGATTAGGGCACAAGTTCTTACCTCTTAGGGTGAAGACCTAGTAATTTCACTTGACAATCTTCAAGGATTTGGGGCAAGAATTGAATGGGGACTTGATGAAGATCACCCCCTCTCTCTCTAGAACTTCCTCTCTCACTCTATATGAAGTAAAATAACAAAAAATGGGTCTAATTGGGTGTTTTTAATGGGATGGGGTCGGGTTTTAAAAGTTAGAAAATAGGAGCCCCGACACAATCTGCGATTGCATATGTGATCGCATAATTGACATGTGGCCCGTGAAATGGACCGCAAAAATGGCTCCAAAAATCAGGACAAACTGCCCAAGTATGCGACAGGAATGCGGTCCGCATACCTGTTCTACGGTCGTATTCCTAACTTGGCACTACGAGCTCTCGGGTTTTGAGTAGAAATTTTCATAGAGACCAAATGCATGAAAGCTATTACATGGCTATGCAAACAAATGTAGGTACTTCCTTCTCATTTCTTCCTCGGCTTCCCAAGAGGCTTCCTCAACCTGCTGGTTCCGCCATAACACTTTTACGGAGGTAATTTCCTTATTTCTCAATTTCCGGACTTGCATGTCAAGAATGGCAACTGGAACTTCTTCATATGACAGTTCTTCATTAACCTCAATAGTTTCAACTGGCACAATAGTGGACAGATCTCCCACTACCTTTTTCAACGTGGACACCTGGAAGACTGGGTGTACCAATGACATCTCGGGTGGAAGCTCGAACTTGTATGCCACCGGACCAATCCAATGAGTGATTCTGTACGGTCCGACATACCTTGGACTCAATTTTCCTTTCTTCTCAAACCGCATGATACCCTTCATGGGGAAAACCTTCAAGAATACCCAATCATCTTCTTTGAACTCCAAATCTCTGCGACGAACGTCCGAATAAGACTTTTGGCGACTTTGAGTAGTTTTCAACCTTTCCTTAGTAATTTTGACTTTCTCCATGGCCTGGTGCACAAGGTCCGGCCTACCAATTCGGATTCTCCAACCTCGAACCACCCAATGGGAGACTACATCTTCTACCATACAATGCCTCAAATGGCGCCATCTGGATACTAGCATGGAAGCTATTATTATAAGAAAACTCTATGAGTGGAAAATAATCATCCCAGCTACCTTTGAAATCAAGAGCACAAGCACGTAACATGTCCTCAAGCGTCTGAATAGTCCGCTCTGCTTGCCCGTTAGACTGAGGGTGAAAAGTTGTGCTAAGATTTACCTGCGTGCCCAAACCTTGCTGAAATTTCTTCCAAAAGTAGGCCGTGAACTAGGCCCCTCGATCTGAAATGATTGAGACTGGAGTACCATGCAACCTGACTATTTCCTTAATATACAACCGAGCATACTGTTCCGCTGTGTCAGTAGATTTGACTGGCAAAAAGTGCGCTGATTTCGTGAGTCGATCCACGATCACCCAAATTGAGTCGAGCTTGCGCAGACTGCGCGGTAACCCCACCACAAAATCCATGTTGATCATTTCCAATTTCCACATCGAAATCTCTATGTTTTGAGCCAATCCACCGGGCCTTTGATCTTCGGCCTTCACTTGTTGACAGTTCGGACATCTTGCAACAAAGTCCACCACATCCTTCTTCATGTTGTTCCACCAATAAACTTCCTTGAGATCATGATACATTTTCGTAGAACCTGGGTGTACTGATTACCTGGAAGTGTGAGCTTCTGCCATGATCCTTTCCCGAAGACCGTCAATATCCGGAACACATAGGCGGCCGTGGTACCGTAGGGTACCATCATCCATGCCAAAGGAAAAAGCTGTGGCCTTATGTTTATGAATCCCCTCCTTCAGCTGTGCTAATAAGGATCGTTGAATTGCTTCTCTTTCACCTCTGCCACAAGCGACGATTCAACCCTATTCTGCACAATTATCCCTCCTTCATTAGAGTCCGCAAGGCGAACTCCCAAACTAGCCTATTGATGAACCTTCCGGGTCAACGGCCTCTGATACGCCTTCAAATGAGCCAAACTTCCCATAGATTTTCGACTAAAAGCGTCCGCCACAACATTAGCCTTTCCCGAGTGATAGATTATATCAATATCATAGTCCTTGAGTAACTCTAGCCATCTTCTTTGCCTCAGATTCAACTCCTTCTGCTTGAAAATATATTGAAGGCTCTTGTGGTCCGTGAATACATCCACATGGACCCCATATAGATAATGTCGCCAAATCTTTAGCGCAAACACCACTGCCGCAAGCTCTAAGTCATGGGTTGGATAGTTCTTTTCATGATTCTTGAGTTGCCTAGAACTGTAGGCTATAACCTTGCCGTGTTGAATTAACACACACCCAAGCCCGATCCTTGAAGCATCGCAATATACCACAAATTTTCCCTTTGTACCCTCTGGCAGGGTTAATACCGATGTTGTAGTCAATCTCGATTTCAATTCTTGGAAGCTCCTTACACGAGTATCAGACCAATGGAACTTAACTGCTTTCTGGGTCAATTTAGTCAAGGGAGAGGCAAGAGTAGAAAATCCCTCCACAAACCTTCTGTAGTACCCGGCCAAACCTAAGAAACTGCGAATCTCTGTTGGAGTAGTAGGTCTAGGCCAATTCTTTTCCGCTGCAATCTTTTGAGGATCAACCATAATTCCTTCCCTGGAGATGACATGACCCAAGAACGCGATAGATTCAAGCCAAAATTCACATTTCGAAAATTTCGCATACAATTGGTGTTGCTGAAGAGTCTGCAAAACTGCCCTGAGATGGTTAGCATGATCCTCTCGACTTCGGGAAAACACAAGAATATCGTTAATGAACACTATCACTAAAGAGTCTAGAAAAGGTTTGAAGACTCGATTCATAAGATCCATGAAGGCTGCCGGGGCATTAGTTAGCCCAAAAGACATCACCAGAAATTCAAAGTGCCCATACCGAGTCCTGAAAGCTATTTTCGGAATATCCTGCTCCCTTATCTTCAATTGGTAATACCCGGACCGCAAGTCAATCTTTGAGAAACACGTAGCACCTTGCAATTGATCAAACAAGTCATTTATCCTTAGTAGAGGTATTTGTTTTTGATTGTGACTTTGTTAAGTTGCCGGTAGTCAATACACATCCGCAGCGACCCATCTTTCTTCCTTACAAACAAAACCGGTGTGCCCCATGGTGACACACTTGGCTGAATGAAACCCTTTTCTAGAAAACCCTTCAATTGTTCTTTTAGCTCTTTCAATTGTGCCGGTGCCATTTTGTAAGGTGGAATTGATATAGGTTTCGTGCCTGGCATCACATCGATCCCAAAATCAATCTCCCTGTCTGGTGGGATCCCAGGGAGCTCATCTAGAAAGACATCCGGAAATTCATTCACAACTGGCATGGACTTAAGGCTAAGTGCCTCGGCATCGGTGTCCATAACCCGAACTAAATGGTAGATACACCCCTTCTTGATCATCTTTGCGGCCTTAAGGTAAGAAATAAACCGACCTTTATGCACTACATTATCCCCCTTCCATTCAACAACGGGCTCATTAGGAAACTCAAGCCTCATAGTTCTAATCCAACAATCAAGCTTGGCAAAACATGAATAAAGCCAATCCATTCCCATTATTACATCAAAATCGACCATCCCCAATTCAATAAGATCGGCCCTGGTATCCCTACCCCGTACCGTGAAAACACAAACTCTATAAACTCGAGCAACCGTAATTGACTCACCAATCGGAGTAGACACCGAGAATGGCTCATGAAGCTGATCCGGTTCTATCCCAAATTCCATAGCAACAAAAGGGGTAATATAGGACAAGGTGGAACCGGGGTCAATAAGTGCATTCACATCATGAGATTGGACGGGCAGAATACCTGTAACAACATCTGGAGAAGCCTCTGCAGTCTGGCGACCACTCAGAGCATAGAACCGGCTGGGTCCTCCCGAACTCTGCTCACCACCCCTAGCTGCACCATGCCCCGCGGGTGCTGGGGTACCTCGAGCTGGGGAGGGGCTGAAGATGTAGTAGTTGTTGGGCTGACTGGCTGTGTTGTGCCCCTGCCCGCTCCCTGGAGGGATACACGACAATGCCTCTGAATACAACCCCTCATCCCACATCCATAGCATACGGGTAACTCCAAGTAGCAAAACCTTGAGTGTATCTTCCCGCACCTGGGGCACGGGGACCTCTGCTGCCGCTGGGACCTCTCTCCTGACTGACCCCGCTGGTGGGATCCCCTATCGCCCTGACTGGGCCTAAAACGACTCCACTGCTGTTGCTGGCTGGGCCTTGATGGTGGTGCACTGGCTGAAGACTATGCAACAGACTGGGATGGCCCTGATGATCCTCCCCGGAAAGTTGATCTTCCCCCACCTAGTGACTTACTTATGTTGCCCGTAGACCGGGTCATTCTGTTACCCTCTCTCTCCATTATGTTCTTCAGTTTACGATTCTCCGTGGCCTGAGTAAATGCTACCATCTTCCCATAATTCATGTCATAATTCAAGGCAGCTGTAGAAGCCTCATTAATAGTCAAAGGATTAAGGCCCTGAACAAACCGGCGCACCCTAGCCTCCATTGTGGGCAATATGTGAATTGCATATTTGGACAGGCCGGCAAACTCCATATGGTACTCCCACACACTTCTGCTACCATGCTTCAGATTCTCAAACTCTGCTGCACGGGCTGCCCTTGTCTCAACAGGCAGGAAATGATCTATAAAGGCATCGGTAAACTCGCTCCACCTCACTGGAGGGCTCCCCTCCTCACGGGAATCTTCCCACAACTCAAACCACAAATAGACCACCCCTTTCAGACGGTAGGCAGCTAACTCTACTCCCTCTATCTCAGTTGCACGCATAACCCTGAGGGTCTTGTGCATCTCATTAATAAAATCCTGAGGGTCCTCTTCCGGATTGGCACCCATAAACACTGGAGGGTCTAACTGATGAAATCTGTTCACCCTGGAACTGGTGGAATCCCCTTGCTGGCTAGATGAACTTGGTGCGACCCGTGACCTCTAGGCCTGAGAGGCCACTAGCTGAGTCAGCATCTGAATAGCTCACCTATGATACCCATCAAAAATACCAGAACCGGAAGCTGGGGTTGGAGGCGGGACAGGAGTATCAATGGCCCTGGCTATACCTCAAAAGTGGAAGTCTACAACAAAAGATATACAACATAACCCCTTGAAGGAAAAAGGGTCTCACCAAGACTTTGAGAGGAGGACACTGTGCTACGCGTGATCGGCACTATCCGCTATAGAGCCACCTACATTCATTTAAAAATGTAGCGCCCCCGGCAAAAGGGACGTTAGTACCATGGAATAGTACTAGTATGTATAACTAAACACCATCTAGTTAGAAAGAACTATCATACAAGATTAAGGAAATCACAAGTATAACTCAAAAGCTTTAAATGACCACCACATCATCAAATAAAAGAATCACATAACTTTCACATAATTGTCCATTGCTTTTAGTTTGGGGCGTTTCATACTGTTCACATTGTTTGCAATACCACCGCTATCTTGAGCGGAGTCCGATCTCGACCCGATCGGCTAGGTTGCCTCATTTGAGACATATATCTCAATCATAATCTCATTTTCCTTTTTCGGAATTCAGTATCAGCACAACACCACCATGTGTGCGGCATGGCGTCCGATCTCGGCCCGATCGGCTAGGCTGCCTTAGCAAGGCGTTGTTCCTTTCTCATTACTCATCTCGTTTCAATCTTTGTTTCACATATATCATTTCATAGGCACTTGGGGCCATAACTATCACATTATTTTTGGCACTAGGCCACATTTCACATCATTCCCAATTTCAATGTTAGCTTTGCAATTTTGGATATAAGTGCACACAAGAGCAATTTAAATTGTAAGCATATATAAGATTTCACATAGATTGCACAAGAAACGCAGTTTCAACTTGATTTAAGGTCTAAGCATTTCAATACATGATTCATATTCTTCGCACCTTTTTAAGTTATCAAGAATAACACGTTGATCATATTGAGACGCACCGTTCACGTATATAAGGTTGCAACACCAATTCATGTGAAATAACAATCAATACATCAATCTAACTTTAATCTTACCGCATTTACACAAACACCAACGGAGCTCAATTTCTAAAAAGAGGGGGTTTTAGCCATACATACCTCAATAGAGCTTTCCTTAAATTCTTACAAAGTTCCGGGACTCTTAGCAACTTCAATCTATTTTATAGGAATTACAAATTGAACCAAGAATTAGAGACATGATTAAGATTCAAGCTCATTTGAGCATATTATCAAGCACTAAGTGTGCATTGTGACCTTAGGTCCCTTTTGTGAGAGATTTCTTCAATCTTATACTCCAATTACTATCTTTTTAGTTCACAACCTCCCCATACCCCATTATCTTTTATGCTTGCAAGATTATCAGCCCTTATACCCATGAACCACTTGCTATAGACCTAGTAATTTCACTTGACAATCTTCAAGGATTTGGGGCAAGAATTGAGTGGGGACTTGATGAAGATCACTCCTTCTCTCTCTTGAACTTCCTCTCTCACTCTATATGCAGTAAAATAATAGAAAATGGGTCTGATGGGGTGTTTTTAATGGGATGGGGTCGGGTTTTAAAAGTTAGAAAATAGGAGCCCTCACACAATCTGCGATCGTATATGTGATCGCATAATTGACATGCGGCCCACGAAATGGACCGCAAAAATGGCTCCAAAAACCTGGACAACTGCCCGAGTATGCGACAGGAATGCGGTCCGCATACCTGTTCTGCGGTCGCATAATGCACTGCAGAACTGCCCCTCGCAAAATTCCAAGGGGATTATGCGATGACTATGCGGTCCACATATTGATTATGCGATCGCATAGTTGGTCGAGTAGTTGACCTCAAAATTACCATCAAACTGTCTGACTTTGCGGCGACTATGCGGTCCACATAGCTATTATGCGACCACATGATGGATCGCATAAATGCACTTTGCTGGAAAATATTATTCCTTGACTTTTAATGCATAGATCAGTCCAAAGGGTCCGAACTGCCCCTCGCCGCGAAGAATTTTACAAATTTCTAACATGTATTCCTAACTTGGCACTACGAGCTCTCGGGTTTTGAGTAGAAATTTTCACGGGGCCTTACAAATACACTACCATGCATAAACTTATCCTTCAAAGTATACCATCATCTGATAAATCACTTCCTGCGCCCTCCGGCGAGTCTTGGTCTTAATCCAGACCTAAAATATGCAAAGGTTTCACAATAATCACTATTACTTACATTTTCTTTTAGCACCCATAGGCATCACTCTATACTCACCAGTCACCAGAATTTTGATACACTGAAAATTAGATATTTGGCAAACATATAATTGAATACTGGCATACTGAATAACCACAAACTTGCTAACTAAAATATTGTATAAGTGGTAACTGAGGTAAACTGATAACCATAAGACATGATATCTGGTTTTGTACTTTCTGATAAGGTTATGTCCTAATCTATACTACTATCCATTGCATCCCACTTTTAACATCATCTCATGTCTCATATTTACCAACATGTACTCCATAATTATACCCCAATGGGCAATTATCCTTTCTAGGACCTTAGGTTTTTCCTGCGCGTCGCTTGAGCATCCAATACGTTTGGAATTCGATAGGAAGAGAAGGTTAACTATTGCTCTAAGCTTCATGGCACGATCTATAGTAGAAAGAAATGAGACAAATCTGGATGTCTTGGTAGTTAACCGTTTATATGAGTGGCCGGCACACACATATAAAGGAAACTCTACTGGACACGGCTTCAAAGACTCCCTAGGACACTTGAACCTAGTGCTCTGATACCAAGCTTTGTCACGCCCCGAACCCGGGCATGGATGTTACACGGCACTCAGTGCCTAACTATGTGTGACCGAGCGAACCAACTGGCTGGCTGAATCAACATGTGATATCATAACATACTAAATGCGGAAGATAAACTAACACATGCTGATATACTG
>NW_017677985.1:17567-25313 GCF_001879085.1 Nicotiana attenuata
ATTTTTGTCGCATACCCGGGCAGAATGTTCAAGTTTTGAGGGCCATTTTGCGGTCCCTTTTGCGGGACGCATATCAGTTATGCGGTCGCATATGCGACCATAGATTGAGTCGGGGCTCCTATTTTCTATCTTTTAAAACTCGACCCCATCTCATTAAAAACACCCAATTAGACCCTTTTATGCTATTTTCCACTGCATTTAGAGTGAGAGAAGGAGTTCTAGAGGGAGAAACTAATTCTCACCAAGTCACTACAATCCTTGCCCAAATCTTTGAAGATTTTCAAGTAAAAATTGCTAGGCCTTCATCCTAAGAGGTAAGAACTTGTGTCCTAACCTTGATTTCGAAATTCCTATTAAAATAAGTGATTAAAAAGTGGGTTCATGGGTTAAGGATTGATTATCTTGCATGCATGATCGATAATAGGGTATGGGGAGATTGTGAGCTAAAATATAACGAATGGAGTGTAGGATGATAAAATCTCTCACAAAAGGTCCTAAAATCACAATGCTCACTTAGTGCTTGATAATATACTCATATGAGCTACAATCTTAATCATCTCTCTAATTTTCGGTTTAACTTGTAATTCTCATAAAATAGATCGAAGTTGCTAAGAGTTCCAGAATTTTGTAAGAATTTAAGGAAAGCTCTAGAGGTATGTATGGCTAAACCCCCCTCTTCTTAGATATTGAGCTCCGTTAGTGTCTATGCAAATGTTGTAAGACCGAAATTTGATTGATGTATTGATTGTTATTTCACATGAATTGGTGTTGCAGCTATATATACGTGAAAGGTGTGTCTCGGTGTGTTCAATGCACTATTCTTGGTAATTTAAAAATGTGCGAAGAATGTGAACCATGTGTTGAAATACCTAGACTTCAAGTCAAGTTTAAAACTGAGATTGTTATGCCAACTATGTGAAATCTTATCTATGCTTACAACTTGAATTTCTTCTGTATGTGCCTATTATCCTAAATTGCAAGATTAACGTTGAAAGTGGAAATGATGTGAAATGTGGGGAAAAAGAGCTTGAACTATGAAATGTGGCCTAGTGCCAATGATTATTGTGGCCCCAAGTGCCTATGAATTGATATATGTGAAATAAAGATTGAAATGAGATGATTAATGAAAAAGGTACAACGTCTTGGTAAGACGGCTTAGCAGATCGGGCCGTGATCGGACGCCATGCAGCACAAATGATGGTATTGTGCTGATACTGAATCCGGAAAGTGAGAATGAGAGTGTGATTGAGATACATGTCTCAAATGAGGCAACCTAGCCGATCGGGTCGTGATCGGACTCCGCACAAGAAAGCGGTGGTATTGTGAATGATAATGAACAGTATTAAATGCCCCAACCTAAAGTTATGGAAATTATGTGAAAGTTATATGATCCTTTTATTTGATGATGTGGTGATCGTTTAAAGCTTTTGATTGATCCTTGTGATTTCCTTTTTCTTGTATGATAGTTCTTTCTAATGAGATGGTGTTTAGTTATACATACTAGTACTATTCCATGGTACTAACGTCCATTTTGCTGGGGGCGCTACATCTTTGAATGGATGTAGGTGGCTCCATAGCAGACACTGCCGATCATAGATAGCGGAGCATCCTCCACTCAGCAATCTTGGTGAGCCCCTTTTCTTCCAGGGGTGATGCAGTATGTATTTTGTTATAGATTTTCACTTTTGAGGTATAGCCGGGGCCTTGTTGCCAGCATTATCATAACTGTCTTTTGTATCTTTAGAGGCTCCGTAGACATTTGTGTGGGTTATGTACGAGTGTTGGATGGGTCAACGAATTGTGTTGTAATTCTAAACTCGTGTTCTTCTAAACCGTATCTGTATGAAATCTTGGAAACTTAACGATGATTTAAGGGTTGTAATATGAAATGAACTAACAATGCTGTATGTACGACCTTTCCTACTGTCTAGGTAAACGAAAGCATGGTTTCCTTAATCATATTGAGTTGGGTAGAAAGTGTTCAAAAGGCTTTCTCAGTTAGGTTCACTCGATTGAGCGCCGGTCGCGCCTCCCCAGGTTGGGGCGTGACACTCGTTCTCCCTTTGCTTGATTTTGAAGACGTCAGATTTCCTTGTAGCTACCTTGATGGCACCAACATGCGCCTTAATGAAGGAATCTGCTAGCATGGCGAACGAATCTATTGAGTTCGGAGCGAGGTTGTGATACCACATCATGGCCCCTTTCGAAAGTGTTTCTCCGAATTTTTTGAGAAGGACAGACTCGATCTCGTCGTCCTTCAGGTCGTTGCCATTTACTGCACAAGTGTAGGAGCGACGTGCTCGTTGGGGTCTGAGGTTCCGCTGTACTTCGGAAGGTCGGGCATTCTGAACTTCTTTGGAATAGGTTTTGGGGCCGCTTCCTGCGGGAACGACTTTTGCACAAACTTCTTCGAATCTATACCCTTCAAGATCGGGGGTGCGCCCGAAATTTGATCGACCCTAGAATTGTAGGTCTCCACCTTCTTGTCGTTGGCTTCTATCTTCTTCTCGCTCGACTCGATCCTCATTGTGAGGTCCTCGAGCATCTTTATGCTGGCAGGATCAGCGGCCGACCCATTGTTGCTTGATCTTTCTGGTACCTGCTCGGCTCGGGGAGCTATTTCCAGTGCTACCGTACTGGGAGTTTTCTGGCGGCTTTGCAGTTGAGCAATCGCTAGCTGTTGTGCTTGTAACATCTCAAAGATGACGTGAAGGCTAAACCCTTGTTCTTCCTGAGCCAGGGTTTTTTGAGCCTCTTGTTGATCTCCTTGGTGTATGCTCCTATTGGTGTAGCAGCTTATTTCGATGTGGTGAGCGTTGCACGAGACCGCATCCATGGGAATTGGTTCTTGCGCATCCTCAGGGTTTCGTGGTGGTAAACCAACACCTGGAATAGCTACACCATTTTCACCATGGTCCTCAAGATTGTTGTTTTCGTGTGCATTTACTGAGTTGGACATTTTGACCTGAAATCATAGGATCTTGGACAAGAAAAAGTGTGAAAGATAACTTGCGTTATGTAGTAAACCAGCAAGAAAGCAATCACTATTATTTTTAGCCCCACGGTGGGCGCCAAACTCTTTACTTTGAAAATGGTAATAACAATTAGATTTGATTTTGTGGTTCTAAAAATATGTGATCTATTTTTACGCTAGTTGTTTAGGAAATACATGCTAAGTGAAGGATTAGAAAATAGAATAGGAGGTTGTAGATAGCTTGATAATCAAACTATATAGTTGGAAATCGGGGCCTCGGGCCAGCGCATGCGGGGCCTCGAGGTTGGGTCGGATGCCCAGTTGTGGGCAGTCGATGGAGAACTAACAGTTATGAGAGCTGTGATTGCGGCTCTTTATGACCAATAATGAGCAATAAATGAAGAACAATTAATAGAACACAATGAATATAAGCAATAAATGTAAATAATGAAACCAAGAGAATGTATTCATGCTAGAGAGCAGAGAATATTCTTGTATTGAATGTAGTGTGTTGTATCTCGTCCCTTTTGCAAAATGACAAGGATCCCCTTTATATATGGAGGAAAATCCAAACATAGTACATGAGTTATTATTACAAAGAAATATAGCTGGCACAACTATTTAATAGTCCGGTACAAACTAGTGTTTCCCTTGCAGGTTTTGTCAGCTTTGATCATATGCCTTGGGAACTTCCCGCTACCGCGTCGTAGCCGTTGGTTTGCACTGCCTCGAGGTAGATTATTACAAACCCTCGGGGGCGAACTCCGAGCTAGACTTTGAGCCTTCCGGGGGTGGTCTTTTTTGAGGCGCCCTAGTGATCATAAAATCGAGCCCTCTGATTTTTACCGTATACAAACGCCATGCATTTAGTGTTTTATAAATGATCATAAAGACCATTTTCTTTAAAACCAAATGCTACTTTATACATTTAGTTCTTAAAATATAAATATCAATTAAATCGGAAAAGGGCCAAAACTGTCCCTAGACTATTAGAGTTAGTATAATAATACCCTCCGTCCACCAATTTTGCAAACTTTACCCCCACTGTTTTCTTTTCGGTTCAAAACTACCCTTATGACTGTTGATACCCAATTTTTCCCTATATATTTCTAATATACAAAATACTTTCAAAATAGCATGTCCAAATGTTTTACTATTTTTTTCTTAATTTTTAAAGATTTTTTTAATCAATTTATCGCCCTATTTTATCCGTAAAACCCCAATAATTATTCCCAAAATTATTATTTTTGGCGATTCATTTATTTGATTTTCATATTTATGTTAAAATTTGGCTAATATAATTTTTGCATATTTTTACAAGGTCATTTAGTATTTTTAAAGTTAAATTGTATGTAATTACAATATTAGCCTTTTTTAGGATTAATTACGTTCTTATTCATAAAGTTAGGTCTGTTATTTTTAAATAGTTAATTATGTGCTATTAATCATTTTAGTACCCTTAGTTTATTTCCAGAAATTATTTTACTATTTTCAAAAATCAAACAGGGAAAAATGGCTATTTAAATGGTAGCCCCATTTGTATTTCAATTATAACCAGTTCAAACCCCAATCCCAGCCCAATTTCGAATTAAAATACCCGACCCAAATCCTAAATCCGCCTACCCGACCCAAAGACCCACTAAATCCCGACCGTTGATCTAAAAGATCAACGGTCCTCATAACTCCTTTCCTTTTTTAATCTAACAACCCCCCAAACCCTACCCATTCTCTCATTTCAGCCGCCCTTGAATTCCTTTCTCCCTTAATTATCTCTGAGACTCCATCAAACCCTAGCCGCCGCCATCGAACTCCAACCCTGAAACCTCCCAAATCCGTGGCTTCCAAGGTCATTGGAGGCCTGTATCCACCTCCCATGGCTTCTGCATGTTCGATTATTATGGTTTCAAGCCTAGATCTTGAAAGAGCTTGGTCCAGACCTTGGTCGATTCCGGTTTACGGCTGTTCTCCGGTCGTCTCTGACCTTTCTCTGGCCATCCATGGCTAATCAAGTCTGACTCTTGACTCTCCTGCTTAATTCGATGGTTTTCAAAGCCTTTCTCACTATTTGGAGTTCATGTGAAACCCTAACCTTCAAGGTTCTCTCGACTCCTCTTAGATTTGTTTCAGACCTATGTCTGCTGTGAACATTTAAGCGTTTTTCACGATTCCTTATCTTTTCGATTAGGGTTTCTATTAAGTTATTTCGAAACCTTTCTCTGATTTTTTGATATGTTTTGCTGTGTTTGCTCGTATTATCCTTCTGCCTGAGTTTGCATGTTAAGACCCCTAATTTCTTTTGACTGTTTATTAAGCGAATGTTTGTTGCCTGAGTTTTTTTCCGTTCTGTTTGTTTATCCTCTTTTGAAAACCCTTCTATTGTTGAAAATCTTATGGTTTTGGGTCTGAGATTGTTTGTTTAAGTGTAGAAGTTCTTTTGAAAATCTCTTGTTCCCTTTGTGCAATTCTTCCAATTCTAGGTTTCTGTATTCTCTTTAACCTCGCCTATGTTGAAAGCCCTAATTCTTCTAGGTTTCTTTGTTTGATTTTGTGACTGGCCTACTCTTGTTTGAGTTTCTGTGACTATCTCACTTCGAATGTGTTTCTACTAAGTTCTATATGCCTAACTTACATTAGCTCTATATGCTTGTGTTCGTCTTGACTGGTCAAGACTGGCCCCTTTGCTTGCTATGTTTGGTTACTCACATCTCACTCTATTTATATGTTAAAAACATGAATCATGATTATCTCTTTGATTGACTCTGAGCTCCCTGTTTCTTGGCTTGATTTGAAAATTTCTCTTTAGACTTCGATTCTCCTATTCTAACTTAGTTTATTTGCTTATTCAAGGGAACCCATGTTACTCTCCTTAAATCAGTAATTTCGAATCCTTGATTCCTTAATTTACCATTTGTTGATTTTCGATTGTCTCCATATTCTGCAATTTTATTGTGTTTCTTACCTTATTAGGTTAACCAAGTATTGTACTGATTCTCCATCAGTTGTTTCCTTAATTGAACCCCTATGCACTTACCCCTAATTGTCTATTCTGTACATGATGCTCTACTTGATTTATGTACATAAACATTTTCTGCCCCTTACTGTTGGTTGATTGCCCCTTAATTAAAGGAGTACTTGCATTGATTTGATTCTGATTAGTACTTGGTTCCATAATTACAATACAATTGTAACTCTTGCCTTATTTTACATGGTTTTCGAACTACTATATATACATACTCTCTCATTAACACACACACAAACACTTTTAGTTCTAAACTCACACTTATACTCAAAACACTCTCTCTTGCTTTAGTACTTGTACTGTGGCCTGTTTAGCTGGTTGAAAGCTAAAGCTATATTTCGAAGTCCTACTACTTTACTACATTTTGCCTTCTTTGAACTGGCACGTTCTAATTAAGTTTTCAGCCTCAACAACAACATGGTTACTTAATGCTCTTGCATTCTTGTCTGCCTACTGCTTGTATCTATTTCAGTACCTTTATTTAGCATGTTGTAATTTCTTTCCTCCTGTTCCGAATCAATGTATTATGAATCCTAAATCCCTACCCCAATGTGTTTGATACTTATTTTTGTTTGGGGCATGACAACATCAAATATTGCTGAACATGACTCAAACTTGGTCCTCCTAGGATCATTACCTCTATGTTACCCTTATATGTGTGTGTTCTGGTTGATTTACAAGCATGACAGCACCCTTGTTGCTGTGCACGCCCAGAATTGACTTATGCCTAAATATATAGGCCATTCCAACGGATTCCCAAACCCCTGCCCCTTTGGTGTGAAATTATCAACTCTTTAAAGTATTAATGGCTGTCTCCCATCCCCCTTTTCCTCTTCTTTGGTCCCTCGGCTTTTAAAACTCAGTTTCTGCACTTCCACTCTCTCTTAGACTTCAGTTCTGCCCCCCCCTCATGTGAGCCTTGCCTTGGGACCCATGAGCTCCCTCTGAACTTGGACACATGAAGGCTGGCATTTCCACTGCACTTGTCCCTATTCTGGTGATGTAATTTGGGTATGAGCGCTGCCCGGGGTCCAATTAAGGCTCTTAGAGAACTCTGACACACTCAAGTTTGAGAAAGGCTTTGAAGCAATGGCATCTTAAGGGAGTTATTCCATAGCTCAGGGAGGAACCAAGAATCGGGCCTCCTCTAGTTGTATTTTATGTATTTTGATGTATTTTATTATTCCTGGTTTGTAAATAATTTGTAATGAACACTTGGGGCTGGCTAGTGAAAAGGGTTGGGTATTTATGCATGCCAAGGGTAGAACCATGCCTATAGGACTATTTAAATTTCTGCATGTTCAAGCTGCATTTAGAAACCATGCCTATAGGACTATTTTAATTTCTCCATATTCAAACTATGTTTAGAAGCCATGTCTATAGGACTTCTTATTCAACTTCATATAGATAACCTGTCTATAGGGATCATCTAAAATTTGCACATTTGTCACCGTTTAGATATTATGTTTTAGGACCCAATTGATTATAACTCAGTAGCATACTGAAATCAGCAACACATAGAAATCATGCCTATAGGGATTCTTAAACAAATCTGATACGCTTCGTTCACAGTCAATGTTAGATATCATGCTCCTAGGGATTAAAATCAGATACTATCACCGGCGGAATCTGTAACCAATCTAATTTAATTTTGTCCATTCTGAACCTCTTTTCAATAATCTGAATCCCTTCCTTAATAAGGTTTAGCAAGCCTGCCTATGGGATGTCAAACAATTCGTTTTGTAGTTTTACT
>NW_017677986.1:0-1634 GCF_001879085.1 Nicotiana attenuata
AGATAAGCGTTCCTAGTAGGGATCCAGCATGGAGTCAAGTTCTTCTAGGTTCAAAACCTGGGTATGTGTTCTAGACTGTGTACCCGAGCGGACAACTCGAGTCGAGGAGGGGGCTACGTACCGGGGACCCGCGGGATCGTCCGGCTTAGTAACTTGTCCGGCCTCTTTCTTATTTCAAGGTATGACACTAACAGAATAGGGAGTCTCAACCAGTAAGCACATCCCCGGAGGTGAGAAGAGAAGGGTTTCGGCACAGTTTATATATACAGTTAAGATAATATCAAAGAGGTAAACATTTAGCACGTTAAGCATGAAACATGTAAGAAAATCAGATAAAGCCAAATACAACAATATATCTAAGCTCGAATTCTGAACCCTGAACCAGAGATTCTAGGTTCGTTCCCCAGCAGAGTCGCCAGAGCTATCACACCTCCTTTTTATTTACTACACCCCGCAAAGGGTGTATAGGAGTTTTTCCACTTAAAGGACAATCGAAACGGGATTTATTATTAAAATTCAGAGTCGCCACTTGGGAGATTAATGGTGTCCCAAGTCACCGGTTGAATCCCGAACCGAGGAAATTATGACTCTGTTAACAGTCAGCGAACCAGAAATCCGAGTAAGGAATTCTGTTAACCCGGGAGAAGGTGTTAGGCATTCCCGGGTTCCGTGGTTCTAGCACGGTCGCTCAACTGTCATATTTGGCTTATTTGTTTGATTTTAGTACATGTTTTAATCTATGTGCCTTTTAACTTTGAAACGCTTTTATTATTATTATTTTTAGAGAATTGCAACGTCGTGAAAATGTGTCTCGAACCACGTTGCACCAGTGCACCCCTGATTTTTGATACATTTCAACTTCGTTGAGATTTGGATTTTGGGTCACATAAATGTGCACCCGAGTTTAAGAAGGTAAATTATTAATAGCGCACCTAAAGTGACTAGCGCGTGATTATCTTTGGGGAGGGCCGTGAAATTCGCTAGACGGCCCGTCCCGAATTCTAAGTTCTTTAATGTAACCATTTATCGAGGGCCCCGCAATTTTGCATTGTATTTGGCGAGGCTCGTCTCGTTTATTATTTAAGGGCTAGTCCTGAAGTAAACTACGACTTTTCATTTATTTATCTCTAATAACACAAGAAAAGGTCCTAATTAGTCAACAGACACAAATGGACAAAATTCCCAACAGACACAGGCGTTGGGCCTGATATTAGCCCAGATCGGACAAGCATATCAGGCTGCGTTGGGATGATAAAAAATCGAATCCCTGGAGCTGGCAAGCCACTGATTTGCTCAAACCTTTGCCCACCGAAATTATTCCGAACTCTTATGAGTGCATTCAATGACTGACAATAAAGTAAGCAATGTATTCTTATTCAAGTTAACAGAGTATTGATTACAAGTTACGAGCTTAAATTCATACTTTGATCATATCTAATTGTCAAACAACCAACAATGTATTCTTATTCAACTAATTACCTCACTACGGACCCAGAATTGCCAACGCTTGCTTTAAAACAGTGTACTCAGGGAAACACAGGTTTTGACATTGAAAATTAACCTGCTTATATTAACTATTGCATTACAAAGTGGTTATGGAAAAAAGTTTAAACTATTCTGACTTTCAAACTTTA
>NW_017677986.1:3203-25301 GCF_001879085.1 Nicotiana attenuata
AGAAAAACTTATCTAGGGTTCCGCCGGAAAATTTTGGAATTGAAATTCGAACCATTCCGGTCACATTTGAATTGAACATTCATGGGGATCTGATAGGGGAAGACCAAGCGGTCCTATGGTGTTAATCTGGGCTCGATCGGGCTACTTTGAACTTTGGCCGAAAAACTTCAATCCAATATTCGAGATGTTCTGGTCAGATTTGAGGGGCGGGGCTTAGGGGGTTTGAAAGAGGAGGTGAAGGTGGTTGAGTGGTGTTAATTTGGGGTGGTTTGGACAAGGTTGTGTTTTGGCCGGAAATTTCGATCTAATATTTGGAACGATTGGTTAAGATTCGAAGGAAAACAAGGGCAAGGTTGGAAAGAGGAGAACGAGGAGAACCGGTGGTGTAATTTTGGGAGGATTTGGGGCTTCGCCGCCGGCGGCGACGATTTCCGGCCGGCGGCGGACGGCGGAGGGACGGTGGTAGATGGTGGGGCTAGGGTGGCCGGCACCGGCGTTACAGGGTACGATGAAGATGAATTTGGTCTCTGTATTTTCTGAAGATTTCGGACACTTTTATCTAAAATTCGAGATTAAAACTGGACCGTTGGATTAGAGTAGGTAGACGGCCTGGATTTGATTTGGCAATTAACTCAAAACGACGTAGTATGCTTCCTATACTACGTCGTTTTGTTGGTCTCAAAGGCATGGGCATCCGGACCGGGTAGGGGTATTGGGCCTGGGCAAAATGTAACAGGTTCTGGGGCCTTGGGCTTGAAATGTGACCAGAAACTGGCCCAAAATGATGGCCTGCTCCCCTTTCCTTCAATTCTATTTTTTTATTATTTTCTTTCTTTTTCTTTTGTATTCTATTTTGTTTATTGTATTTATTTCTTTTTGTAAAATTAACAAAACCTAATTTAACTCCAAACTTAAGCTAATTAATTCCTAAAAATCGCTTAAAATCTATTTCGTGACAAATTCAACAACTAACAATTAAAAATGCAAAACGGACTATTTTTGTTATTTTCTCCATATTACGTTCTAAAAACAAATTAATCCCTAATTAATGGTAAAATATGAGATAAAATCCTAAATGCAGATGCATATTTTTTTGTATTTTATATGAATTAACATGCACAAACAAAAATGCAAACAATTATCAAAAATGACACAAAAATGCACAGAAATTGTAAAAATAAAGAAAAATCTTTTGTTCGAATTTTGTGGGAATAATTCATATATAGGGCAAAAATCACGTGCTCACATTAATCGATTTTAGTATCCTGTTATGTTAGGATTTTTGCTTCCTTATTATGTGCTGGTTAGATCTCTGTAGATCTTAAAAGGTTTCGAGTTTCTATGGCATTTTTCTTCTATTTTTCCTACTGTTGGTCGATCCTAATGTTTCCCATAATTAGGGTTTCACTTCGTCTGTTTTTGCGAAAAACTTTTTCTAAAATGTTCTTATGTGTTTGATCATCTCCTCCATTGATTCTTGCCTAACTATGTTCAATCTTTAGTTTGTTTGATCAATTCATTGTTTTGCCAGTTTTTTTTTTTTTGAATAATTGAATGGTTAACCCAACTATCTAGGGTTTCGTTTTGCTAAGCTGATTATGCACTGTATTTTCGTCTACTTTCCTTATTCTAAGACCCCTAATTGGTGTTACTTGCCTTAGTTGTTCCTACTAAGCTTAATTTAGGGTAATTGATTGTTTTACCAACCCCGGATGATAACTAATTTACCTATTTACCTTATATATGTGACTAATTGACCTTTCTACTGGCCGGAGTTTGGTGTTCTGACTCTAACTGATTACCTACCTTATTTGGACCTCAATTCCGAGTTATTTTTGGATACAATCCCATGATATCTTGCCTATTGATTAGCCCTGTCATGCCTAATTGATGGACTGACTGCTTTCTTTGCCTTATTTGCAAACCTTCAAACTGCCTTACCTTATTTACTCTACTCTACTGAATGCTATTATAAGCCTCATTCTTTTTCTTTAACACACACGCACACAGACATAGAAAAGTACACAAAGTTCTTGCTCTCTTCCTCTATCACAATCTTCTGCTCTTTATTGTTACGTTGTCTAGCCAGCTGGGAGCCAAGGCTAGACCTTTGGACCCTGTTTGCTTTACTCTTCTATTGCTATCTCTTAACTGGTATTTTTCCACTACTGTTATTCAATTAAACCTATGTGTTTCTTTATAATCAGCATGTCTTTCTTCTGTTTAATAAAACCTATGTGTTTCCCTACTCCACATGTTTACTGCTACTCAATTTAACTATGTGCCCTATTATCAGCATGTCTACTTTTATTTCATTAGATCCATGTGCTTTATGTTTATTGTTCCTAATCAGCATGTTCCCTGCTATTCAATCAAACCTATGTGTTCCCTTGTGGTCAGCATGTCTACTTCTATTTAACCTATGTGTTTACTGCAATAGCATGTCTACATCTGTTTGATTAAACCTATGTGTGTCCCGCTTTCAGCCTGTTTACTTCTATTTAGCTAGACCTATGTGCTTCTGCTTTCAGCAAATCTGCATGCTTGCTCATATCTAAATTAGACCTATGTTTGTTTACTTCTCCACTAACATGTTCTTTCTAGCTTGTTTTTAAATGTTCACCTCTCACAGACTCCTGACCAATATTGCTCCCAATCCCTGCAACCCCTTTGAATGTGACAATCTGATTGATCCCAGCATGCCATGTCTTTGTTTAGTGTCTGCTCACCTAGTAACCGCTAGTAAACTAAGCTGAAACTTTAAGTGATCCTGTTTCTGTATACTGTTTGATTACTGGGACCATTATTTGAGTTACAAGAATTGAATGACCCTGTTTGCTCCTTTTTTCTTGAGAATCCAAAACTATTTTCTTAAAACTACCTCCTGTTTTCAACTCCTACTCTTAGAACACCTAGGGTCCTGCCCCTCCAGTGTGAGCATTGCCTAGGAGTCCATGATACTCCTTTGAACTTTGACACACTGGGGCTGGCTTTCCAAACTTGCTCACAAAAGGGTTGCTTTGAAAAGTTTTTCTGGTGTGAGCATTGCTCGGGGACCCCGAGGCCCTTGGGAATTTTAACACACCAGGATACCATTGGGTGGACTATGAGAGTATTGGCATGTTCATACTTGGTTGAAGGCCTGACTGTTCATACTGTTTGGGCCTGTTCAGGCTCCCTATAGTTTTAGTAGTTCCACTTCTGTAATTCATTATTTATGTTGGTTTGTAATAATAATTTCTTTGTAAATAGATATTGGGGATATTAGTAAAACTAGGAGGGATTCTTATAAATATTTTTGTGGGGAAAGGGTAGATGGCATACCTACAGGTTGCTGTGATGTTTGTTTGCTTATATACATTCAGATACTATGCCTATGAATTTAAACTTAGTCTTGCATTCTAGATACCATGCCTATAGGTTGCTGTGATGTTTGTTTGCTTACATACATTCAGATACTATGCCTATGAGTTTAAAATCGGCCCTGCATTCTAGATACCATGCCTATAGATTCTGTGACGTTCGTTTATTTAGACACCATGCCTGCAAGCTTAAAATCAGTCTTTACATGCTAACATGGTTTAAATCAGTTTCTGCATGCAAATAAGGTTGAAACCAATTTCTGCATTTAGATACCATGTCTATAGGGTTAAAACTAATTTCTGTATTTACATATCATATCTGCAAGTTTAAAATCAGTTCCTACACCTAGACAGCATGCCTATCGGACCTAATGAACCAAACTGCCTGCTTAAATTGTTTACTGGTTTATTGCGGTTCTGATTAACGATTAGACATCATGTTCATAGGACATCTTTGATCCACGCCTAGGCAAGCCTGTAGGGCGATTAAAATCTAAAAGTTATAAAACTGTGCTTTGTTTGTGAACTGCCCAAATCCAGCTAGTCCTAAAATCAGTAGGCACATGATTAAGTACTATTTGCCTCACTCTAATAAAACACTGCATATGTTCTGCTTTGTGCTCACCTAGATATCCTGCTATAGGACTTCTAAAGTGTCTGAAATACTGTTGATTGAGACATGCAATTACCTGCTTATTTGCGGAGGTAAAATGTGAGCCTTTAATTGTTCCTTTACCTGATAGTCCTATTTGTTTTGCTTGTCGCTTAGATTTTCTCCTTTTAAAACCTATAGGAGAGTCTAGATCCACCTTAACTAGAAGTCCTAAACACCTCCAGGATCATAAGTAAGGGACGGGTAATGCATGCATAGGGTACGTTTAATTAGAATCGCTTATATAACCACTAAAGGGAGGGTAATCGGGTAGTAAAGGATATGATGACCTGTGTGCTAATGCTATGTGTAGCCCCCAACTTGGGACGATTACCAAGTATTGCACAGAAGTGATCCTATAGGCTAAAAAACTTAGGACCCCCTTTACCCCTTGCTTTAAACAGAATATCAATTTGTCTAATTTGCTTTATCTGTCTATAAGACTAATTCACCTAATTCGAGTTTGGCCAGGACCCGCTGTTGTGGACCTCGAGGGGTGCCTAACACCTTCCCCTCAAGGTTATTTCGAGCCCTTACCCAATCTCTAGTAATGCAAACTGGTTTATGAAATATTTGCTTTAGGTGCCCTAACGCACCTTAAATCCGTTAGGTGGCGACTCTTCAGATTCCATACCCAATTCCCAAAAGGAAATGAGTTGTCCCCAATGAATGTCGAAACCCGAACTCCGCCAGGAAAAATGGGGCGCGACATTGCTCACATTGCTTGCTTTAGGGAAGCGTCTTCCTGAATGACCATCCTCTGAATTTCTCATGAATCTTCTTCTGTTGTCCATTCTATTATCGCTGGAATGCAATCTGAAATTCTCATGATGCTGACTATTATCAAATCACTCATTCCCTAATTCATGTTTAGTTTATCTTTTTCACCAGCCCATACTGATTTCTATTTATCTGGGGTCTAACTTTTCCTCCTGGTATTCGCGTTGGAGTCACGAACTTATTTCTCGAAATGAGGATATGACTTTGTGGCCTATACTCTTTTGTTGTCTCAAGGCCTGTCACCTTTCGTCTTTACCTTCACATGGCTATAGACTTTACAATACTGTCATTTTTTTTGATCTACCGTTGTCATCCATGTATGACATCTTACTCGTTATCTCTCCTCTTATTTCCTAGCTAATATTTCTGTCTATCACTTTATTTTGAAAACTTCAGCAAAACATTCTTTTGCTTTTAGCTCCCTTTTGCTCCATCCACTGGCTCTTTGGGTTACCTAACATTCTCGCTCTACTGAGGACGGGAGCCATACTCAGGTAACATTTATCTCTTCCAGGATTCAAGTGCCTGTCTTTGTAATTTTTTTCCAACACTCTAGTATTCATATCTAGCTATAGTATTCTAAAATGCACCATTTGGGTGTCTCACAAGGATAATTATTACCACGTTTGTAATATCCTTCGGAAATGTCAACTAACGCAAACAATTCATCCATTATTTTGGGTTACTCTAACCCCAGCCAGGTCCTGATATCCCGCCCTTCTTTTAAACCATATCTGTTAGCTCCCATAGGGCATAACTGAGATGGGTGTGACTAATTGTACATACCTCTGTTACAATTGAAGGTAACTTAAAATGCTTATGTTTCTTTGCTTGAATTGTAAATACAGATATTCTTCATTAACTGGGTGCCTCGTACCCTTCTTCACCTAGCTTCTTTTACTTCTTTAAAATTATATCTACCTTCTGAATCTTTCCTTGCTTTATACCGTAGGGGTGGATAGATATTCCTGCCTTAAGGCTCCTTGTCAAAAGTCTTACACGTCTTAGTACACACATGATCTACTAAAGACCTTACATTTACTCATCATAAGCATCATGAAAAATCGACTTCCTCTGACTCAACTCTTCCACAGCCACATGAAACCTCTTACCAATTGTCTTTCCAGATGTAGGTATCGTCGTATTACGAATAAAATAGAATTTAGGAGTTCGAATTCTTACAACTGAGCTCTACCACACGATCTAGAGTAAGAAGAAAGAGTGATAGTCCTAAATGACCTGTAGCCTCCTGCTTATAAATGTGGTGCAAGACAACTCATAAATAAGACTCTACTAGACATGGCTTGTAGACTCCCTAGGACAGAACTGCTCTGATACCACTTTTGTCACGACCCAAACCGATGGGACGCGACGGGCACCCGGTGCCCTTACCCAACGTAACGTATCTTTCTCATTACATCAACATGGGTAAATGAGCCAGAAGGGCCGTATGAGGTAACGTGAATAAAACATGAGAGAACACTCGGCGTAAAACGACCCAACCCGGTATACTGACTTATACATATGATGTACGGGCCTATAAGGCCCAAATAATCACTCGTGCATTGAACATAGGCCGACAAGGCTATACAATCTTTCATATTCATGACATATGTCTACAAGCCTCTAAGAGTACAAAATCGTCATAAGGTCAGGACAGGGCCAAAACATACCAATCAATACATGTCTAAATCATACTAACCAAATAAGCAACTTTGGAGCAAATGGAGTACACCAACATCTTGTGTTGAGCTGATAGCCTACTTGGAGGACTCTCAATCTGTCTATCAGGACCTCCGGGCATGAAATGTAGCATCCCCAAGCAAAAGGGACGTCAGTACAAATAATGTATCGAGTATATAAGGAATGAAAATCAGTAAATAGACATAGAGAGAAACATGAAGTAAAAGACTCAACATGTATATCTGAATAGCTCTGTGAATCATTTAATATTATAATGTCATGCATATGCGTATAAATGTCATACCATGCATGGGTATATGCGTTCATAACATCATCAAGCCTCTGAGGGCATCCCATCATATCATCTCGGCCACTGTGGCAAATCATCAACGTATACCAGCTGATCAGGTGGTGGTGCGTATATATCACCGTAACCTTTTCCCATATCCCATATACATATACATACATATATACGCGTATATAATATCATCTGGTCATGGGTCAATGTACATGTATAAATGAATGAAATGCATGAGAAGTACGTCAGTAAAATCTTTCGGAGTGTCATAAGACCATTGTGGCTTTGATTAATATCATGCAATAAACTTTATAAACTTACGTAATTTCTGAGACCCATGAACATATGATAGAATGATAGGATACATGGGGAATCAACAACATATGCATCTTTAGTATTTCTATGAATAGAGTCATTTATGAAAGTTGTGCATTTGCTCGTTTCGTTGTATCTTATGGATCATGCCAAAAGGAAAGAAGGGATAGCCTTAACATACCTAAGACGATTCTCTTGACAATCCCTATAGCACACGTCAATTGCAACAAATCACATAACGGTGGACCGAAGTAGGGACGAATTCATTTGATATTCTTGAGAAAATTGTACCATGCTCTAATAGAATTGCAAAATTCCGTTGCAATTACACAGTATAATTTCGTATGAATTCCTTTGCTAAACCAAGAACCCCTGTTGCTATTACAATATGGTGTCTTGTTTGAATTATCAAATCCCCTCCAAATAATTTTTGATATCAATTGAAGATAAGTGTAAGACTAGTATAATTTTCCCTCCTACGTGTTTGCAAGGAATGGCAGTGTTGTCCATGTGTAATTCTAATTAATTGCCTAAAATTAAGAGTCACTATTATACCTTTCCCCACTTGCTGCCACGTGGGGGGGTGGGGGGTGGGGGGGGGGCGCTTTGTCCCTACCTATTAATTATCCACAAATCCTTAATTATATGGTTAATCTCCCATTAAATCAATAATTAATCAATTACCCACATAATTAAGAATTATCTCAAGTTACTCAAAATACTACTCACTTTTAGCACACTTTATACATCTTATAATGACGGTCATGTGGTACCTTGTATGGCACTAGTCCATAAATACGGGGTATTATAGCTTGGACTGTATTTTATCCCCAAATTGCTAAACTTTGATGAAATTCATTTTCTTCGATTTTCTTACCCTCTCACCTTCACGAATTTACTTATCACTTGTTTGAAATTGTGTAATACTTATAATCACAAAGTAATCTCATTCCCGAACTTACATCAATTAGATGTACGAAAATGCGGGATGTAACATCTCATTTCCGAGCTTTCATTATTTACCTATGGCGTACTTTCACGTACAAAAATATGGGGTGTAACAGAATCGAAGAGCCAATCTTCGACATTTTAACATCAGGGACTTGGTGCTAAGAAAGGTCACCCTCAACACTCGAAATACAAATGAAGGGAGGATGGGTCCGAACTAGGAAGGACCATATCCGGTTCTTGAAATTATCGAAAAAGGGTCCTACAAGCTCGGTACATTGAACGACGAACAATCACAGAGCAATTGGAACATATCGCACTTAAAACGATACTACTGCTAAGGTACGACATTCTCCATTTTCATTTACATTTGAAACTAACTCCTGCAGGTGATCGTCTAGAGATAGCAATGGACTCCTCAACACAAATACTTTAGGTCTGAAGGCACGCGTTGCACTCTTTTCCCTTTAGACCGGTTTTATCCCAAAAGAGTTTTCCGGCGAGGTTTTTAACGAGGCAACCATTGATCGTGCTAACTTAGAATGAGTCAACAGTATCCAAGGCTTCTTTACAATCATCCTCGAATACTGGGGGGCATTACCCTCGAATGACAACTTTGTTGCAAGGAAATTACTTTGTAACAGCAGGGTATCGATAGGTAAATTTTGTAAGGGCCCAACGGTCGAACAACCCGTGCCCGTATAAGTTGCACGAGCCCTGATATCAAACATGTACACATGTGTAATTATCTATTAAGAGAAGTATTTTTTCCTTGCCTAATGTCTCATGCCTTAGAAAAATTATTACTTTACAATTTCATACTCTTGACCTATTTTGTAAACATGCTTAAGGAGGTTTGAACAATTAACCACAGACTCTGGGACTGCCATCCGAAAAATAGACGAGATCGAATTATTAAAGTCTCGAGATCATAAGACCTTAAAAAGGCAACCCTCAATTTTACAGGCCATGGCCACCCCACTCGAAGACTGACACTTCGAACAAGCCCGAGGTATAACGGGAAAATAAGCCCAAGAGGCAAGTCCCAAACTAAATGTTACATCCCGTGAGTTTAACAACATTGGCATCGTTATATAAGTTTGATATGGTAATTTGAGTGGAACATTTTTTTTAAAATAGTTTGAAAAAAATATATGATTTTATATAGTTATTAATAATACTACTTTCCTTTATAGACATAATATGAGAAAGTTTACAAGATTTTCTTTATTATAAAGATAGAAATTATTTTCTCACAAGAAAAGAAGGTTATCTTTTTACCATTTTAAGAATTAAGCGTTCGAAATTTTTTACTCTTTATATGAGATTAGGAAAATTATAAGTTGAGAATATATGTGCATTTTTTTACATGGATGTTTTAATAAAATAATAGTGTATGTATTTATTTTATATAGTACCACATTACCATGATAGTAAAGTATATTATCGTATGATATATAAAGTTTATTAAAGGTGAGTAGTATTTTAAGTAATTTGGGATAAGTTTTAATTACGTGGGTAATTGGTTAATTATCGGGTAACGGGTCATTACCTAATTAATTAATTCAATGTTTTGGATAACATTGACCATCCCAAAATGTGGCACCAGGCATGGAACAGGGATAGTTCATTCTCTCGAACACTCTTCTCTGCACCAGGCACATTGTTGGAAGAATTAGCAAGAAACTTCTCAAAGCTCTTATACTCTACGACTACTACTACTACTTTCTTTTCAAGCTGCTGCTAGAAGGTATTAGATATATCCTTATATTCCAATGGAACCACCTTTAAATATAGCCTCCTCTATATTGCCGAAGAACAACAAGAGTAGCGAGTAATCTGATAACTGTTCTTATCCGCATATATACATCATAAGCTGCAACCAATTAACAACTTTAATTTAACCTTGACGTATATCAAGAATTTAGAAATGGCTTTGTCACGTTTAGCTTTGAAGAATCTGCAGCAAAAGTTGGGTTCTTGCTCCTCCTCTCTGCTGAATTCAAGTCATGTTACTCAGAGGAACCTCAATAATGTATAGAGACAGAGATGGTGATCTGAACTTGTACGACGCTTCTCCACAAAATATGGTGGCAAAGAAAAAACTGAGAGTCAAGAAATAGCAGTTTCCGAAGGTGGTAAGAAATCAAACCTATTTCCAAGGAGACGCCGGCGTGGCAATCTTTGGAGACGCAACGACTCTGACTTTCCACCTACTCTTTGGGAAAATTTACCTTCAGGACTTGGAAATGCATTGTTGCAAGCCATAGAGAATATCATACGAATTGTTTTCCTACTATGGTCTACCGTTACATGTTGTCGCAAGTGACAGCGTTAAAGGGATTGTCAAGAGAATCGGTTCAGGTATATTAATGCTATCCCTTCTTTCTTTTGGCATGATCTATACGACACAAGCGAAATGAGCAAATGCACAACTTCCATAAATTACTCTAGTCATAGAAATACTAGAGATGGTTATGTTCTTGATTCCCTATGTGTCATATTATTCTATCATCTGTTCGTGGGTCTCAAAAATACGTAAGTCGGTAAAATTTATTTCATGATATTGATCAGAGGCATAATGATCTTATGATGTACCGTGAGATTCTATTAACGTATTTCATATGCATTTCATGCATTTATACATGCACATTGACCCATGACCAGATGGCGTTATATACGCGTATATATATATATGTATATGGGATATGGGAAAAGGTTACGGCGTTATATACGCATCACTACCTGATCAGCTGGTATACGTTGATATTTTGCCCACAGTGGCCGAGATGATATGATGGGATGCCCTCAGAGCCTTGATAATGTAATGAACACATATAACTATGCACGACATGACATTCATACGCATATGCATGACATTATAAGTATTTCATGATTTACAGAGTTATCTAGACTTACAGGTTGAGTCATTTACTCCATGTTTCTTCCATGCCTTTTATATACTTATTTATGTGCCTTACATACTCGGTACATTATTCGTACCGACGTCCTTTTGTTGGGAACGCTTCATTCATGCCTGCTGGTATAAATAATTAGTTTGATGAGCCCTCATAGTAGACGAGGTTAGCATTCAGCGAAGGATCGGTAAGACTCCACCTCATTCAGAGTGCAGCCGAGTCTATGAGTCATCGTATCAGAGTTTTGCTACAGACTTATGGGTAGGCCGGTACCCCATCCCATTTAATGTCGAATAATCTTAGAGGCTTTGTAGACAGAGGTTCATTTTGTACAGTATGTCAGAGGCCTTGACGGCCCATATGTATTCAGGTGTTAAGAACGATGGTTCATTGATACAGTGTTGGCCCACTTACAGTTGTACATTATCAGTTGTGGCCATGTTGTCCTATGACAGTTACAAAAGGAATGAGTTCAGCCAACTTGACCTATGTATGTTCTAGTTTTTGGTCGAATGCTGATGAGTTACAGAGTGGTTCGCTCGGGCCAGCTCGACACCGGATGCTAGCCAGCCTCCCTAGGTTTGGGGCGTGACACTAAAATGGCTACAGCCAAGTTAACACAGTTTAGAGACGTCTGTATTCCGTAATAAGACAGGATTTCGAATATTCTTATAAATCGGTTAAAAAGGCTACCCCCGGCAAAATTATAAAGGGCTTCGATAATATCAAGCCTCGAGAATCATAATGAGTACAAAATTGTTCGAACTCTCAAACAATTCCTTATTTCGTGCTAAGGCATAACAAGTTTTATAATTAACAATGAACTTTTTAAACCATAAAGGGGAAAAAAGCCAATCTTTTTACTGAGACCACGTCAGCCTAGTATAAGAGCCTAAGGGCCATCTTTTGTTTTGAGTTCGAGGGGATCATCCTCATTCAATTAAAACCTAAGGGTTACCCTATTCGAGTTCGAGGAAGCACTCATTCGACAATAGTCCGGTTTCGGTCCAACATTGCCTTAGCCTCGAACCTATAAATGCAATTTCATAAGGCATCAATAAAACAAAAATTAAGTAAAAACAAAACAAGGGAAAAGAAGACAGATTTAGAAAGGAAAGGAATTTTTTAATATATATCAAAGTTTTTCTTACAAGGGCCACTGACCCAATCAAAAATTCTTTACAAAGGTCAACCGACTTCAGAGGAAAAAGAAAATTACTAGGCCTAAGCAGCACTGCCACTATCAGAGGAAGCTTCCTTGCCCTCGGAGCCTTCTCCACCAGATCCGTTCTCATTCTCGGAATCTTCGTCGGGAAATGCTAGCTTTCGAGCCTTTTCTTCCTCAACCTTGGCGATCTCGAGTTCAGCAGAAATGTCGAAACTCTAAGCAAGGACCTCCTCGAGAGCCTCCCTTCGAGCCTGCCACTTTGAATGATCTACCATGCCCTTGGCCTGCTCAAGGGTGGCTTTGGCATAAACTTTGTATTGAGCCGCATTAGCTTGGGCCTTAATGTTTGCCGTGGATGCTTCAGATCTGGAAACCTCGAGCTCTTTGGTCAAATTGGATAAGTTGGACTCGATCTCCTCGACTTTCTTTGCCTGAACCGAGGCATTGTCTCTGACATATCCAAGCTATGTCATGGCGGAATCCAGTTCTGCTTGAACGGTTTCCTTTTTGTGCAGCCAGGATGTCCATACATCCCTTGAACCATTCCGCTTCGGCTCGCACTTCATCTATTTTCCCTTGAAAGCCCTTGATCTGTTCTAGCCTCTGTCGAACCTGCAGAATAGGATTGTTAGTCGTTATCTCAGACTGCTCCTCACTATCATGAAGAACTCGGAATACCTGCTTGGCCATCTCTTCATGCGAGTTTCGAGGCTCCATCAGGTCCACCTGAAGCTTCTGACTAAGAATCTTGTAAGTATTTCACTTCTCAGTGAGACCCTGGACCTCGACCTTGCGTTCATCTCGGACTCGAAGAAAGGCCTCGTGATGCAACATCGAATCCTACAAGAAAGGAATAAATATTAGAGATATCTACAAGTCAAAAGTCATGAAAAGATCATTGTCCTTGAACTTACCCGATTTAGAGCATGCTTGGCCTCGTTGAACAAGTAGGAAATATCCACTGCATCTATTTTGGCTTGGTCCTCCTCAGTGACCAAGCATCGAAGATAACTTGCCACCCCTACGGGGGCTGAAAAAACTTGTGTATCTTTCGGGATCGAGATGATAAGAGGCCGCTTTCGATCGGGGTCAACACTGGGAGCCTGGAATTGGTTGGTCAGTGTATAGCTCGAGGAATCCTCGTTCGAGCTCTTCCTTGGCACGGCCAAATCACCCAAATCGGTGACATCTTCCACATCGACGAAATAGCCACAGAAAAAATCTTCCTCTCCGTGGGTCCCCTCTCCGTGACAAGTCTCCGCCACCTGAGCATCACGTATCATCGAATCCGGAACTGGAGGGAATGTGGAGGAGTCCCCGATCACCATTTCCCCAAGTGGGCCTTTAGAAAAATCGTCTTCATTCCGAGGAACCTCGAACTTGGTTTCTACGCCGGCCTCGACCACCTCTTCAGTAGCCTCCCTGCCTTGAGGTGAGCCATCTTTGACTCTTTCTGGCTCGGTCTCATCAACTCGGGGCAAAGCAGCTTCGGCTCCCGCCTGCCCAGTGGTTCTTTGAGCCTCGGTGCCAGCTCGCACACAAGTCACCAACCTAGAGCCTTCTTCTTCATCGTCTTCGTCTTGGGTCTCATCCATTACCTGTTGGATGGACTCCAGAGTACATGGATGATGTTATCCTTAGGATTGCGGGGCCTCCTGGCCGGCCTCTTCTTTTTCGGGCTTGTAGAACTCGGAGCCTCCTTCCTTTTATTCTCTTTTCCCTGTTTCGGGGCAGATGGGGAAAGGAGTGCCTCTTCTTCAGTAGAGGGGGGCCTTATCGGCACATCTTTCTCGAGGCCTACAAAATGAAGAAGATGGGTAACTACAATATCAAAGCCCGAAGGAAAACCTTTTTAAGGAAAAAGGATTACCGTGGTTACAGGCCTCCCATTGGCCCTTCGACAACTCTATCCAAGTACGCTCGGAGTATGTTTTTTGTGACACCAATCCCTCACCCCATTGCCTCAGGTCGAGGATCACTTCCGGCACAACTGACTTAGCTGCAACACAAAAAAAAATTATTTAGATGGGGGGAAAACAAGAAAGCAGAATGGCAAAGATAGACATTCAAAAGGCTAAGTGTTGATACCCAATTTTTCCCTATGTTTATTTTTTATGCAAAGTACTTTCAAAAATAGCATATTTATGCATATATAAGCATATCCAAGTGTTTCCCTATTTTTTCTTAATTTAAAATATTTTTAAATCAATTTATCCCCCTATTTTATCCATAACAATCCCATAATTATTTCTAAAATTATTAGTTGTGATGATTTATTTATTGAATTTTTACGTTTATGCTAAAACATAGTTAAGGGATTTTTTGCATATTTTTATAAAATTATTTAGTATTTTTAAGGCTAAAATTGTATAATTGCAATATTAGCCCCTTTTTAGATTTAACTGTATTTTATATTCACAAAATTAGGTCTGGTATTTTTAAATAATTAATTATGTACTATAAATCATTTTAGTACCATTAATTTATTCCCAGAAATTATTTTATTATTTTTTATAAATCAAATAGGAAAAATTGACTATTTAAATGTTAGCCCCATTTTATTTCGATTGTAGCCTAAATTGAACCCCAATTTGAATCCCAATTACCCTGGCCCAATTCCTATTAAACTCCAACCCAATTCCGATTTAATCCGACCCAAACCCATCTTCATGACCTGTCCATTTACCCGTTCAATCCAAGCTGTTAATCCTTCTTGATCAACGGCCAGAAATCCCCTTTACCTTAATTAATCCTAAATGACCCCCTAAACCCTACCATTTCCCAACATACGCCGCCTCTGAATTCCCCTCCTCTCTCAACTCCTCTCTACAACAACCCCAAACCCTAGCCGCCGCTACATTAATCTACCCTAATCCATGGCTCTCCAGGATCATCTAAGACCTGTATCAGCCTTTCATGGCTTCTACGTGTTCGTTTCTATGGTCTCATGACCAGACTCTGAAGGGGTTTGGCCCAGTCCTTGCTCGACGACCTTTCTCCAGTCATCTCGGACTTTTCTCCGGCCAGCCATGGCCATTCGAGTCAGACCTTTGACTCTCCTGTTTAGATCGATGGCTTTCAAGGCCTTTCTCGTCACTTGGGGTTTTTCTGAAACCCTAATCTCTAAGATTTTTTCGACTTCTTTCAGGCACTTTAGATGCATGCTTGCTATGAGTTTTTAAATGCCTTCTCGAGGACTCTTAATTTTTATTTAAAAAAAAAACGGACTCTTCATCTTTTCCGTATTAAAGGTTTTACCTTTCAAGTTACTTCTTTTCTAAAATATCTTTTCTGTAGTTTAGCATGAACTAAAAACCCTATTTCGTTTGGGTTCTGAGTACTATTTGTTAGTGTTTGTTTGATTTACTTGTTAATCATCTCTAGACTCGATTGGTGTTGAAAACCCTAATTTCTTTGGGTTAATTCGCGTTCCTGAGACTATTTGCTAGATATTGTCTGATCTATTTGTTCATCATCTTTAAACTCGGTCGATGTTACGAAAAACCCTAATTTCGTTTTGGGTCTATTCGTAGTTTACTAAACTGCTTGTTCAACTTATTTGTTTATCATCTTTTAAGCTTGAATATTGTTTAATAAAACCTATGTCTTTGAGTTGAAACTGCTCATTTAAATGCCTGACTTGATTTGAAGTTCCTTGTTTCAGCATCTCTTTCCCTTATATGATTCCTCTGATTCTGGGTTCTTACTATCTTCGAAACTCGACTGTGCTGTGAGACCCTTTGCATGCTCCTGACACTCTATTTTTTCTTACTACTGATTTAATGAGATCTGACCTACTTGACTATCATGCTTTGGATATTTGCTATCTACTGACTTTGTACTACTATTGCATGCTGTTTCTTTTTGCAAATAGCTTGGCCTCGCATGTCTTTTGTTTGTGCATTCTATTTATATGCCGAGGTTCCTTCTTTGACTGATGCTCAATTTTGGGACTGATTTCAAAACTTCCCTTTTTGTGAACTCTAATTTTACTCGCCTGTTAAAGGGATCGATCCCTTTCCTTACTTATTGCCTTGCTGAATCTTTTTCCCAAAAAAAAACAAGTGTATCTCTGTACTTGGACTCGATTGTGTACTTAATATTTTACTACTTTCTTTTATGGTAATAATCAGTCTGCCTACAAATTGATCTTTCTTTCCTTCTTTTGAACCTGTTAGCCCCGTTAAACAAGTAATTCCTCAATTAAAGGGGAATCACTTGGTTGATTGATTCTGATCGCTGATTACTTCCATATTTGCATTGAACTTTATTTATTGCCTTATTTCTCACATGTTTTCAAAACTATAAATACCCACATCCTCTTCTTGCAAACACACGAACACAAGGCATAAAACACTTGAGTTCAGACACACACTCCACTAAAATCTCTCTCTTTTCTCTGTTGCTACTTGTATTGCTGCCTTACCTAGCCGGCTGAAAGCCAAGGCTAGGCTGTGGGAAGCTTGCTCATTTTTCTCTGCATTTGCATCTTGACTGGTATGTTCTAACTAATTTTCAGCATCAGCAACAACATGTTTCTTTACTGTTTCTTTCATCTTTGTTTATCTCCTGTTTGTATTTAACCAAGTTCCATTATTAAGCATGCTGTAGTTTGCCTTTTCTGTTCTGAATTAATGCTTCTATCAATTACTTATCATGGCTTGTGAACCCTAAATCCCCATCCCCAATGTGTTTGGTATCTGTGGTTGGTTTGGGGCATGACAGCATTGAACGTTGCTGTGCATGACCCAAACTTGATCCCCCTAGGATCATAAGCTCCATGTCTCCTCTAGTTGTTGTGTGTTCTGATTGGCTTATAGGCATGCCAGCACCTTCTATTAATGTGCATGCCCAAAGCTGACCCCTGCCTAAGTACATAGGTTCCTTGCAATGGATTCCCAACCCCTGACCCCCTTTGTATGAAGTTATTAACTCTGTGTTTTACTAATTACTGTTTCCCTATCACCCTTTACCCCTCTCTTTTATTCCCTCAGTTTTAAAACTCTGTTCCTGCACTTGCACTATCTTCTTAGACTTAAGTTCTGCCCCTCTTGTGTGAGCCTTGCCTTGGGACCCATGAGCTCCCTCTGAACTTGGACACATAAGGGCCGGCCCTTCCACACTGCACTCATCCCTATCTGGTTCTATGAACCTGGGTGTAAGCGCTGCCCGGGGTCCTTTGAGACCCTTAGGGAACTCTGACACACCCAGGTCCGAGACAGGCTCTGAAACAAGTGGTATTTGAGGCGTTTTATTCCATAACTCGGAGAGAAAGTCAGAATCAGGCTTCCTATGGTTGTACTTTCCTATTTTTACATATTTTCTTAATGTAATTCATTATTACTGGTCTGTAATAATTTGTTTGAGTCATGCTATTTGATTGCTTTGTTTGAGGAGGTATATAGGAGCCTTCATTGTTTATGTGTTTCCCCTATTATTGTGCTGTCCTATATGTTTTGTATGTCGCTTTAGATTTTTTCACCTTTGAAACTCCAAGTCAGCCTAATATCCCTCCTTTTTAGGAATAGTAGTCCTAAGTGCCTCCGGGACTGATAGGAATGAAGCGGATAATAGCATGCAATAGTGGCCGAGACCAATCCGCGCTTTAGTGCCTTAACGGGGTGGGAAGGGTAGATATGGATATGATGACCGGTGCGCTAATACCACGTGTAGCCCCTCCTTTGAGGAGTGATTACTGGGTATTGCATTGATGTGATCCATATTATAAATAAACCTAGGCCCCCCTTTCCCTCTCTTTCTTTGCCTTTAAAGTATTATGACTTCTTTTCAAAAAATCACCTTTTTAATGATTGCTCTATTTTACTTCCAAGCATTCGTGTATTAAAACCCCCTCTTATTTGAGCCCTATCTGCTTCCATGTTAATTGCACCAAATTCACAAAGCATTGTCTGGCCGGGAACCACACCGGTTGATCCTGAGGGGTGCCTAACACCTTCCCCTTAGGATAATTTCAAGCCCTTACCCTATCTCTGGTTATCAAACAAACTCAGAAGTGAACCTTGTACGTGTCCTAATGCACCATAAATCATTAGGTGGCGACTCTTCAAAAAATGCAAAATCCAGTTCCTAAAAGGAACGAGTTGTCCCATACCCAATGTCATAAACCCGATTCTCTCGATGCAAAGAGGGAAAAAAGGGAGCGCGACACTAAGCAGTACTCACGTTTCATGTTCCACTTTTTAGGGAACAACATATCTCCGGCGGGGATTAGATCCGAAGTCTTTATCTGGACAAAACAACCCATCCAACCTCGGTCTCGAGTCTCGTCTATGCTCAAGAATGGGGGTTTGGTGGCTCGGCGATAAAGCTTGATCACGCCTCCATGATAAAGTTGGGGGCCGTAGAGACGCATGAGGTGATCGAGGGTAAAAGGATGCCCCTTGCTCTTGCTAACAAAGAACCGAAGGAGGATCACGATCCTCCAAAACGACAGGTGGATTTGGCCCAACGCGACATCGTACCTCTTGCAAAAGGCAACGATGATGGGGTCTAGGGGACTTATCCTGAATGGGTAGGTATAGACACTCAGATACCCCTCCTTGTAAGTTGTGATTGATTCTTTGGGGCTAGGCACTACTATGTCCTTGCCCACCCAGTTGTACTCCTCTTTTACCTTCTCGAGGAGACGTTCGGTAATCGTACACATGTACCTCGACATGGGTTCACATCGGCCCGATGTCGAGGGTGTGTTTTCCACCTCGAAATTAGCAGTAGTGGCACACTTCGTTGGAACGAAGTCCGCAAGGGGATGTTCCGCCGTGTGCGGCGGCGCCGGCGGACTTTGATGAAGAGGAGGTTTCTTTGTGAGGGACAGTTTTAGAGGAAGAATAGGGGTTATGATATTTGGCGTTTTAAGAAGAGGCTAGCGATGAAACTTGAAGGTTTGCGGGAGAAGAACTTGAAGAACGCAAAGAAGCTTTGAAGATTATAGCAGAAGAGATTAAGGTAAAGTTTGAAAGGGTGGAAAAGAGGCCTATATATGGGTTTCACGACGTCGGTTCAAATTTGTTAGTGGCCGACGGGCAACTGACGCGCTTTAAATGCCTAAAATATTGAACCGATGGGACGTTTCGGTCACCTCTGCCGCTTACGTCACAATGCTTACGTAATGGTGAACCTAGGTCCGGTTCGAAAATTCTATTCGTTTCTTGTCATTACATTCCAAAAAATGAGGGGACTATCTGTATACGGTTAAAACTGGGCCCACCCAATTTTATTGATTAACCGAGACCAGGGGGATGGTTCGAGGATCAGCCCCATAGCATTTCAAACCGAGACATGAGAATAAAGTACCAAGTTCGGGATTCGAGGTACCTGTCGAGATCGAGACCAGTAATGATCGAGGTCGAACGGGATAGACCTCGAGCAAATAGCATAATAATGGAAATGCGAGATATCCGTGACTGGTCGAAGATCATGGCGGAAATTTTGGAACATATTAAATCAAGGGCGGTTGTTTAGTTAGTCATAGGGTTTCCTTCTCTAATTAGAATTATACCATAAATAGGATTCCTCTACTATATAAAGAGGGTATTAACCATTTGTAATCATCTTACATTCACGCATATCAAAGCAATAGAATACTCTTTTTCTTATATTGTCTTGTTCATCAGTTTATTTGATAATTCTACTCTCACTTACTCAGTTCGAAGGCGACCTAGCTCGAGGGCTGAATTGCATTTCAATACTGGTTTGCTTTATTTTGTTATTTATTTCCACTATTAATCATCATATTTATCAACTGGTGCTAGGTGAAATTAGGTATCCTTGAAATCACTTATAAGTTTAATTGTTCTCCGGTCTTAAGGGTAAACATATATATATATATATATATATATATATATATATATATATATATATATATATATATATATATATATATATATATATACATACATACAATACATGCATTTCGTATAAAATAATCAAAGTATACACAAAATTTTATACCCGGAGTGTTCCGGGTGGCGTGGCACCACTAATTCTCAATACATAAATCCGCCCCTCAGAGTTGAGAGTTTGTAATGAACACTACAAGTTTAAGAATTGAATGACGTCAAATCTTTTGACATATAAGTCAAACATATGCAATATATAAATTATATCTTTTTTAAAAATTATGAGGAGCTCCACACATTGTCTCTTTTATTTTTTATCTTATGTCATTAAAGAAGAAGTAAACTAAGTGGATCGAAACAAGTCCATGATTAACTGTACTACGATAAAATGATCTAATGTGGTGAGGAATAAATATGTAAATGAATATGATTTTACAAGTAACATGTATAGTGAAACACATATATCATACAATTGGAAACATTCAAACATGCAGTTTAGATTTTTTTACCTTAATTGTCTTTTTCCTATCACCACTGACACGTTGAACTGCTTCTATCCCATCTTACTCATTCGCTCCTTCAATCACAAATTATCGATTCCTTTAGGAAAAGCTAATCTTGAATCGCTATGTTCGCTAAATAACAATTAGCAATGACAATGCCTTTTTTGCATTCAATTTACATTAAACTACCCATGAATTAATATATTCTTATTATTTTAATTATGGATACTTAACAAGATTTGTGTAGAAAGCTTTCACTGGTATTCAGAATCCAAAACAGGTTCCCAGACGATTGCATGCCATCAACGGGATTTAACTTTGCTCACGTGTAAAGAACGCGGCTTTTTGCCTTCTTTTTCCTTCGTATACCAAAACCCGCTAGGGCCGCAACTTTATGTTCTCTTCCATTTAATTGCCGTAATTGAATTGAATTCATTTGTGTTTAGTTTGCTCAAATTTTATTTTCCACTTAAAAATTTTAATTTAATATAGCAAATAATTGATTATAACTCAAGTATATTCTATTTTATGTTACAAGTTATAACGGCTCCCTCTAATAATCTTTATTTTTAAAAATAAAGTATTTTTTTCATATTAAAAATAATTTAATTTTTAAACTACTCGCTTTACCCTGGAGTCCTTGATGATAAACTATTAACCTCACCAACTTTCACACCATGTTTTAAGATTACAATTTTTAGAAAGTTATTTCGTTTCTTTTTCTAATAGAAACTACGAGGTACCATCAAACAATTAGTAGAACGGGTTCTATATTTGAGGAACAAGAGTAAATAGTGAAAGTAAAATCAAACAGTATAGGGAAACGCCCAAGCAACTTTTGATCGACTTTCTGACCAATAATATGATGAATACCCATTGATTTCTATTCTACTACCACCTAGTTAAGTGTTTCCGAAAGGTTGAAAATTTGGGGGATTTTTGTGATAGGTATTGGAGAGTAAGATTTGGGGATTTGAGAGGTCCGTTTGGATCAGAAATTAGTTGATGATGCGTTTTCATTTGATACGGTTTGACTCGTCTATGATGTTGTGTGATTCTTCAAGATTTGGTGAATTTTGTCAGGTTTCAAGGCGTGGGTCCGGGTTAACTTCTTGAATTGGTTAAAGAACTTACTTATCGTATTCGAATCGATTCCTATAGCTTGGTTATGATTATATTAAGTTTATTTTGACTAGATTTGACTTGTTCGGAAGGCTGATTCCGCGAGGCAAAGGATTTTGTTGAGCATTGAGTTGCGCACATTTGAGCGGTAAGTACACCCTACATGTAATGTAGTGTAGGACTTGGTACTTTGAGGGTATGAACCTCGCTGAATACGTGTTAAATGGGTTGGTGGTTAAAGGGTGACACACATACTAGGATGAATCTCTGAGCGTTGTCCGGGATGCTCCGTGGTGATTATTGACTTGGTTGATCTTACTATATAAGTCGCGTTACTATAGTAGTTATAGTCTTAGGTGTCTTGGTATTTATTCCGTATAATATCATCTAGAGCCGTGTTGTAGGTAATTGAGCTATGAGTTCTGCGTTTAGAAATCATGTTTTAAGCCTATGTGCTTATTCCTGTTGGGGACCACACTTGAGGATGTAT
>NW_017677987.1:0-7222 GCF_001879085.1 Nicotiana attenuata
AGTCGAAATGTGTTGACAACCACGGGTGCACTGGTGTGATGTGGTTCGAGATACATTTTCACGACGTTGCAATTCTTATTGAAATAACAATAAAGGCAGTTTACTAATAAAGGGCACCTAAGTTAGAACATGTTTTGGAATCAGATAAAATCAAATATGACAATTAAGCGACCGTGCTAGAACCACGGAACCCGGGAATGCCTGACACCTTCTCCCGGGTTAACAGAATTCCTTACCTGGATTTCTGGTTCGCGGACTGATAATAGAGTCATAATTTCCTCGGGTCGGGATTCAACTGGTGACTTGGGACACCCTTAATCTCCCAAGTGGCGACTCTGAAATCTTAATAATAAATCCCGTTCCGATTGTCCTTTAAGTGAAAAAACTCCTTTATGCCCTGTCGGGTGTAGGTAAAAAGGAGGTGTGACAGAAGGCTCCTCGATTTTTTATTTTGGGAGATCCTCGGTGTTTTGTCCGGGATTTGGAAAAAAAAAGCTCCACGATTTTTTGGCCGGGAGATCCTCGATTTTTGGCCAGAATTTGAAAGAAAAGCNNCGTCCACAACACAGATCTGGCAAACGGCTTTTGTACTCTGAGCTTCATATATCATCGATATGGCCATATCGGGGGATTCAACAACCCGGAAAGTAAGATATGTAGCAAAGGAAACCGCCAGAAGTGGGAAGAGCATCGACGTTTCGCCTTTATGGTGGCTTTCCTCGGGCTTTTAATATTTCCAAGGAAGGATGGGAACATTGACATAAAAATAGCTGGGGTCGTCAGCACGTTAATTACTCAAGCCAAAAGTACTCTTGCACCTATGATATTGGCCGACATCTTCCGTGCTCTTACAGCTTGCAAGGCCGGGGAAGCTTTCTTCGAGGGGTGCAACATATTGCTACAAATGTGGATGATCGAGCATCTGTGCCATCGTCCTCAGTTTTTGAGTTACGGGTTTCCAGGAAAAACATGCATAGAAGAATTTTACACAAGGATTAAAGGAGTCAAATTGCCGGAAGGAGTCACGGATTGGACAGCATATTTTTCGTCCCTCACTGCTAGCCAAATAGAGTGGACACTGGGTTGGTTACCCGTTGATGAAATCGTGTATATGCCAGCAGCCCTACCACATTTCCTTCTGATGGGGCTCAAAAGCATTCAGCCGTACGCACCGTATCGAGTGTTGAGGCAGCTGGGGAGGTGCCAGATAGTATCTAAGGATGATGATCTTAGTTCGCAAGTGATTGAGATTGGCCCTGATGGCCAGTTTCCTGAAGCAATAGTTCGCCAGATTTGGAACGAATGCCAATACTTAAAAAGGGATACTTGCGTACTGGATCGGGCCAAATGCGAAGTGTCGCCAGGATACCTTGCTTGGTATAGAAGAGAATGTGAGCACGAAAGGCCAGCTAAAAGACCACACATCCAGGAATTTGCTGAATCATCGCAAGAACAGTGGGCTTGGTTAGCTAAAGAAAATGAGTACAGGGTCCGCATAGGAGCATTGGAAAAACAGGTCCAAGACCTCCGATTTGAAAATAGCTTGCAAGCTGCCGCTGACGAAGGTGAGAGAAAAAGATTGGCCAAGGAGAATGAAGTCTTACGAGCCCAAATCCAAAAGATGAAGCTAGAGGCCGACAACCCCGTCAGAAGTGCCAAAGATACAAAGCTTATAGCAAATCTAAGTCAAAAGGTGAACGATTACAGTTTTGACCTCGACAAAGCAGAAAAGGAATTAGTTGGGGTCCAGAGGCAATTGGCTAAAAATGCAGAAGAACGGGCTCGCATGGTTAAGCAGTTAAAAGAAGAATATGACAATAAGGTCGCAAGATTAAAGGAAAAGGCCACTGCCGCAGAAAACCGAATGATTAAACAGGCAAAGGACTTCAAAGTCGAGAGAGAACACCGTTACATGGCATTGGCACAGTTAGAAATGGACTTACAGCAACTCCGAGAACAAAGCCAGGCGTTTGAGCAGACTCTAGAGGCTAGGGCCCAGCAGATAGGACGGTTGCTTTAAGAGAAAGGAAGAATCCGAGAGAGAATCTTAACCGTTGCTCATTCTATTACCCGTAAATGCCAGATGTGCGAGAACATGACCCGTACCACCTTCTTTGTATCAGTAATGATATTTGTGAAGCAGATAATGAATGACTTAGACAGACTCCAAGGGGAACTTGCATATAGGCCCGCGGCGAGACCGAACCCGCGGGCACCAGGAGCTTTAATGTATTCATGATTGTCTTTGGGCCTGCATTTCTTCTTCTACTAGAGTTTGCCTTTTGAGTTTGTATTTCCTTTTAATGGAGTTAGGTCACTTGGGCTTGTATTTCTTTTTTATCGGAGTCTGTATTTCCTTTTTCGTTAAAAGGCAGTCAGTTGATTGAGTCTGTATTTTGTGTGAACTAGGATAGGGATGGTGGAGTCTGTAGTTCTTTTTGCATCAGAGTCGGTTTTGAGTCTTTGTAATAGACGTAGTTGCTATCAATAAACTTGAAAATTCCCAAAATATTCTGCTTCTACTTTACAGTTATTTTCCACGAACTACGCTTGGTCTGATTCACGCGGGGTCGTGATACGTAGGCAATCTCCATAGGATTCGACCGTTTATAAATAATAAAAGGGAAAACTAAAAAGGAATGATACAAATAGGGGAAAAACCAAAGGAAAGAGAATCCAAAAGAGGGAGAGAAAAACAAAGTGAAAAGGGAAAGATAAGAGTAGGAACTAATCGGCAAGAGAAAGAAATGGAAAGCCGGGATGACGCATGTGATTGAAATAATAGCAACGTTCGACTGCTTAGGTGCATCCACCCATCAATGTGCGGTTATCTATGTGTTAATGCCCTAACCACTAACAAGTTGTTGTTGATGAGTTCAGGCAGGTGTTAAGCTGACTGGCATTCTGGCAACCAACCCTTACAATACCCGCTCCAAGGACAAGTCAAAAATGTCCAATCAAGATCTAGATGCAAGCATTGTTGACCCATCCGGAGAGGAAGAGGCAATGGACGTGAATACAATGAGGGAGGAGATGTATAAATTAAAGCAGCAGATGGCCGAAATGTACCAGGCCTGGTCGAAGGGACATCCACCACCAGCCTATCCTGCCAATCCCAATTACCTCCCACCACCAGCTCAACACCAAGATCCTCCCACAGTGAACTCATATCCTGCTCTCCCTACTCACCAGCAATATTATGGAACCACCTCTCAGACACCACCACCACCACCCCCCAAGCAAATTCCATGTCCCCCACCACCAATTACTCCAGTATTCATGGCTCCTCCACCCACCGCATTACACAGATCCTCTAGTGAACCTCTGTTCCAAACTCATGAAAACCACTATTACCCACCCGAACCCACCTTCGAACCCCCAGAACCATGCTCTTACGCTCCCCATCTTAATCTCTCAGCTGAAGAAGAGAAACCTCCCAAAAACCCCGAGCAAGAGGAGATGATACGAAAGTTCAAAAGTTTAGAGCAGTCCTTCAGAAATATGCAAGGTCTTGGAGGTCAAGTGAGTGTGGCTTACAAAGACTTGTGCTTGTTTCCTGACGTCCAGTTGCTAGCAGGATTCAAATTACCCAAGTTCGACTTGTATGATGGCCATGGTGATCCGGTGGCCCACCTCAGGGGATTCTGCAGCAAGATGAGGGGTGCTGGGGGAAAAGATGAGCTATTAATGGCCTACTTTAGTCAAAGCTTAAGTGGCGCAGCGTTGGAGTGGTACACAAGACAAGATCATGCTCGGTGGTACACCTGGGATAACCTGGCTCAAGCTTTTGCATGTCATTTTCAGTACAATCTCGAAATTGTCCCGGACCGTCTGTCACTGACCAAAATCGAGAAGAAGCCCGGAGAAAGCTTTAGAGAGTACTGTTTCCGTTGGAGAGAGAAAGCAGCGAGAGTTGATCCTCCGATGAAAGAGAATGAGATGGTTGATTATTTCCTTCAGGCTTTGGAGCCAACCTACTACGGTCATCTGGTGTCCGCTGTAGGGAAAACTTTCAATGAGGTCGTGAAGATGGGAAGTATGGTGGAAGAGGGTCTCAAGTCCAACAAGATTATGAGCTACTCAGCCCTCAAAGCAACCACGCAGGCCATTCAAAGTGGCACCGGAGGAGTATTGGGAAAGAAGAAGAAAGAAGAAGTGGCAGTAGTGGAATCAAGGGTTTGGTCCAGGGGTCCGTCACCATATTATCACCAACCTCGCCCTCACCCCCAAGCTTACCCGCATACCTCATATGGCTCACCACAGCATTACTACCCACCTCCTACTCCCCATTTCTCCGTCCATCATGCCCAGACATATCCCCAACCTCCTACCCGTGCACAATGGCGCGCACCCACTCCCCAAAACACTTACCCACCCCTAAGAACCAACAGAAACACCGCCGGAACCAGTTTCCAACCCAATCCTGCATATAAGAATGATAGGTCGCAGAAGAAGAAGACTTTTACTCCTTTGGGTGAATCTTATACTAGCCTGTACCACAGATTAAGGCAATTGGGCATGTTGAACCCGATCGAGCCCAAATTACCAAACCCTCCCCCAAGGAACCTGGACCATTCAGTAAACTGTGAGTACTGCTTAGGAGCGCCTGGACATGATACAGAGAAGTGTTGGCATCTGAAAACCGCCATTCAAGAACTTATTGATACACGGAGAATTGAGGTGCAGGCTCCGGAGACTCCCAATATCACGCAGAATCCACTACCAATTCATCATGAGGCTCACATGATCGAGATAGTGCAGAAGGGAGAATACAAGAAGCCGTCGCAAACTGTGATGATGATTAAAGCAAGAGAAAATAAAGCAAACGAGGAATTGGTTGATAAGAAAACCTTGGTCGCAGCGGACCAGACAGTCAGTGAACCAGTGAGGATAATAAAATCAGAACCTGTTAAGGTGACAATACCAGGAGCAGTTGTCAAGCCTGTGTTGGTTGTAAAAGGCGTCCGAACAGAGCCAGTTATCATTAAACCAGTGACCCAATTGCCTGTGGTTAGTGAGAAAGCTGTCCCGTGGAATTATGGCAGGGTGACTGTGATGTACCAAGGAAAGGAAATTAAAGAAGAAGTGTGTGAAACTCATGGGTTGACTAGATCAGGGAGGTGCTTTGCCCCTGAAGAGTTGAGAAGGGTTAAAGCAGCTAAAGACAGTCCGGCACCGATAAAGAAGGCTGTTACTGAAGAAGAAGCTGAAGAGTTCCTGAAAAAGATGAAAGCCCAGGACTATTCAATTGTGGAACAACTGAGGAAAACCCCGGCACAGATCTCATTACTGTCCTTATTGATCCATTCGGATGAACACCACCGGGCCTTGATGAAGATTCTAAACGAAGCTCATGTGCCAGATAAAATCACTGTGAATCATCTTGAGAGGATTGCAAACAAGATCTTTGAGGTGAAAAGGGTGACATTTTCTGATGATGAGTTACCATTGGAAGGAACTGAACATAATAGAGCCCTTTACCTCACAGTAAAGTGTGAAGATTCCGTGGTGACTCGGGTGTTAATTGATAATGGGTCTAGTGCCAACATTTGCCCTCTTTCCACTCTAGAAAAGTTGCAAGTTGACAGGGAAAGAATTCATAAAAATAGCATCTGTGTACGGGGATTTGACGGCGGAGGGAAAGACACAGTGGGAGATATTGTGTTGGAGCTAACAATAGGACCTGTGGAATTCACTATGGAGTTTCAAGTGCTCGATGTCAGTGTTTCCTACAACCTTTTATTGGGACGGCCCTGGATTCATGCCGCAAAGGCAGTACCGTCTACTTTGCATCAAATGGTCAAGTTTGAATGGGATCGGCAGGAGATCGTTGTTCATGGAGAGGACAATTCTTGTAATGCTATTACATCCTTCGAGGAAGTTGAAAATGACAAAGGTCCATGGGTGTACCAAGTCATGGACACAGTGCCAGTTGATAAGATCCCGGAAGGGGAGTGTGTTCCTACGCCCAAGATAGCTGCCGCATCTGTTATGGTAGCCTCAGAGATGATAAGGAATGGATTCTTGCCCGGAAAGGGGTTAGGTGCTTCACTGCAAGGAATCATACAGCCGGTGTCTCTCCCCGGAAATCCAGACACTTTTGGGCTAGGTTTCAAACCCACTTCTGCTGACATAAGGAGAGCCAAAAAGATGAAGAAGAGAGCGTGGACCCTTCCAAAACCTATTCCTCGCCTTTCCCGTTCCTTCGTCCGGCCTGGTACTAAACGACGCCCAGCAACAGCAATGCCAAATTCTATGGTGATAGAACCTGACAAGGAGATGATCGCAAGGTTCGAAAGGGTGTTCGATGAAGTGAATATGGTGGAACCCAGCGAAGGTCCGAGTAAGGTTGATGTGCAGTTCGTGGGATCTCAGGCTAAGCTCAATAACTGGGAAGCTACTCCTCTTCCAATTCGGAAGGAGTCGTGGTAGTTAGTTTTTGATTTTTCTTTGGGTACTAAATCTGGATTATTTCCAGGGTTGTAATTCAGATTTCTATGTTCCGTCCATTTGGATGAGTCAAACCTTGTTATCTTACAATTCTAATGAAATGCAATGTCCTCCTTTCTTCTTTCCTGATCGCCTTTATTTTGTTTTCTTTTCTCTCTTGTACAGTCCCTTTTATACTGGTTTCAATGATGTGTCATGCATGAGGAGTCTCCTGCCTAGTCTTGATAATCAATGTGAAATAGTAATACAGGAAATTGAGTGTGATGGCGAGAGGGAATACGATGACGAGGAAGCTTTGGAAGAAATCAGTAAAGAGTTAAATCAATTTGAGGAAAAACCCAAGCCTAACTTGAATGACACAGAGGCAATCAATCTAGGGGATCGGGAGAATGTTCGGGAAACAAAAATAAGTGTCCATTTGGAAGCCCCACTCAGGGAGGAGATAATTGAATTGTTGTTTGAATACAAAGATGTTTTTGCATGGTCATATGATGACATGCCAGGTTTAAGTACCGATTTGGTGGTCCACAAATTGCCCGTTCATTCGGAATGCTCGCCTGTCAAGCAGAAGTTGAGGAAATTTAAAACAGATATCAGTGTGAAAATCAAAGAAGAAGTTACCAAGCAGCTTGAGGCGAAGGTCGTACGAGTTACTCGATATCCTACCTGGTTAGCTAATGTGGTGCCTGTACCAAAGAAGGATGGGAAGACCAGAGTGTGTGTTGATTACCGTGATCTCAATAAGGCGAGCCCGAAAGACAACTTCCCACTT
>NW_017677987.1:13528-21650 GCF_001879085.1 Nicotiana attenuata
TAAAATCTTCTCCCCGAAGTGCTGAAAGGCCGTAACTGCAAAACGGCCGTTTGTTTTAAATTGGAAATTTGAACGAAAATAGTGTTATTTGTTTTTTTTTTAGGTCAAATAAGTTATTAAATCACCTTAATAAATGTGCAGGATGAGCACGACTCAAAATGAACCCTTTTCAATCATGCATAAAATCCCTTTGGAGTTGCGTCTGTGGTGGAACGATTTGGGCAAAGAAGGGCAAGATGCGGTCAAGAAACATTTGAAAGGGCTCACCGGTCTGCTTGATATTGTGCCTCGGGGAGATATTATTAGAGCACTGGTCACATGTTGGGACCCAACACATAATGTGTTCCATTTTTTGGACTTTGAGCTTACCCCGACATTGGAGGAAATAGCTGGCTACATTGGAAAGGATGAGGTTCCGTTGAGGCACAAATACTTGGTTGCTCCCAGAGTTGTAGCTGTACACAAATTTCTAGACTCCTTGAAGATAGTCAGGGCCGTCCATAACACAGACCTGTCAAATCGTTTTTGTACCCTAAGCTTCATATATCATCGCTATGGTCATATTGGGGGGTTCAACAACCCAGAAAGTAAGATATGTAGCAAAGGAAACCGCCAGAAGTGGGAGGAGCATCGATGTTTCGCTTTTATGGTGGCTTTCTTGGGGCTTTTGGTATTTCCGAGGAAGGATGGGAACATCGATATAAAAATAGCCGGAGTCGTCAGCACGTTAATTACCCAGGCCAAAAGTACACTTGCACCTATGATATTGGCCGACATCTTCCGTGCTCTTACAGCTTGCAAAGCCGGGGAAACTTGCTTCGAGGGGTGCAACTTGTTATTACAAATGTGGATGATCGAGCATCTGTGTCATCGCCCTCAGTTTTTGAGCTACGGGTCTCCAGAAAAAACATGCATAGAAGAGTTTTACACGAGGACTAAAGGAGCCAAATTGCCGGAAGGAGTCACGGGATGGACAACATATTTCCGGTCCCTCACGGCTAGCCAAATAGAGTGGACACTGGGATGGTTACCCGTTGATGAAATCGTATATATGCCAGCAGCCCGACCACATTTCCTTCTAATGGGGCTTAGAAGCATTCAGCCTTACACCCCGTATCGAGTGTTGAGGCAGCTGGGGAGATGCCAGATAGTACCCAAGGATGAAGATCTTAGTTTGCAAGTGGTTGAGATTGGCCCTGATGGTCAGTTCCCTGAAGCAATAGTTCGCCAGATTTGGAACGAATGCCAATACTTAAAAAGGGATACTTGCATACAGGATCGGGCTAAAGGCGAAGTGTCGCCAGGATATCTTGCTTGGTATAGAAGAGAATGTGAGCACGAAAGGCCAGCTAAAAGACCACACATCCAGGACTTTGCTGAATCATCGCAAGAACAGTGGGCTTGGTTAGCTAAAGAAAACGAATACCGGGCCCGCCTAGGAGCATTAGAAAAACAGGTCCAAGACCTCTGATTTGAAAACAGCTTGCAGGCCGCCGCTGACGAAGGTGAGAGAAAAAGATTGGCCAAAGAGAATGAAGTCTTACGAGCCCAAATCCAAAAGATGAAGCCAGAGGCCAACAACCCCGTCAGAAGTGCCAAAGATACAAAGCTTATAGCAAATCTAAGGCAGAAGGTGAATGATTACAGTTTTGACCTCGACAAAGCAGAAAAGGAATTAGTTGGGGTCCGGAGACAATTGGCTAAAAATGCAGAAGAACGGGCTCGCATGATTAAGCAGTTAAAAGATGAATTTGACAATAAGGTCGCAAGATTAAAGGAAAAGGCCACTGCCGCAGAAAATCGAATGATTAAACAGGCAAAGGACTTCAAAGTCGAGAGAGAACACTGTTACATGGCATTGGCCCAGCTAGAAATGGACTTGCAGCAACTTCGAGAACAAAGCCAGGCATTTGAGCAGACTTCGGAAGCTAGGGCCCAGCAGATAGGGCGGTTGCTTCAAGAGAAAGGAAGAATCCGAGAGAGAATCTTAACCGTTGCTCATTCTATTACCCGGAAATGCCAGATGTGCGAGAACATGACCCGTACCACCTTCTTTGCATCAGTCATGATATTTGTGAATCAGATAATGAATGACTTAGACAGACTCCAAGGGGAACTTGCATATAGGCCCGCGGCGAGATCGAACGACGTCCCGCGGGCACCAGGAGCTTTAATGTATTCATAGTCGTCTTTGAGTCTGCTAGAGTTTACCTTTTGAGTCTGTATTTCCTTTTAATGAAGTTAGGTCGCTTGGGCTTGTATTTCTTTTTATCGGAGTCTGTATTTCCCTTTTTGTTAAAAGACAGTCAGTTGATTGAGTCTGCATTTGTTTGAACTAGGATAGGGATGGTGGAGTCTGTAGTTCTTTTTGCATCAGAGTCTGTTTTGAGTCTTTGTAATAGACATAGTTGCTATCAATAAACTTGAAAATTCCCAAAAATATTCTGCTTCTACTTTACATTTATCCTTCACGAACTACGCTTGGTCTGATTCACGTGGGGTCGTGATACGTAGGCAATCTCCATAGGATTCGACCATTTCTAAATAATAAAAGGAAAACTAAAAAGGAATGATACAAATAAGGGAAAAACCAAAGGAAAAGAGAATCCAAAAGAGGGAGAGAAAAGCAAAGTGAAAAGGGAAAGATAAGAGTAGGAACTAATTGGCAAGAGAAGGAAATAAAAGCCGGGACGACGCATGTGATTGAACGGCGACATAATAGCAACGTTTGACTGCTTAGGTGCATCCATCCATCAATGTGCGGTTATCTATTTGTTAATGCCCTAACCGCTAACAAGTTGTTGTTGATGAGTCCAGGCAGGTGATAAGCTGACTGGCATTCTGGCAACCCACCCTTACAACACCCGCTCCAAGGACAAGTCGAAAATGGCCAATCAAGATATAGAAGCAAGCATCGTCGACCCATCCAGAGAGGAGGAGGCAATGGATGTGAATACAATGAGAGAGGAGATGTATAAGTTAAAGCAGCAGATGGCCGAAATGTACCAGGCCTGGTCGAAGGGACATCCCCCACCAGCCTATCCTGCCAATCCCAATTACCTCCCACCACCAACTCAACCCCAAGATCCTCCCACAGCGAACTCATATCCTGCTCTCCCTACTCACCAGCAATATTATGGAACCACCTCTCAGACACCACCACTACCACCCTCCAAGCCAATTCCATGTTCCCCACCACCAATCGCCCCAGTATTCGTGGCTCCTCCACCCACCGCATTACACAGATCCTCAAGTGAGCCTCTGTTTCAAACCCAGGAAAACCACTATTACCCACCCGAACCCACCTTCAAACCCCCAGAACCATACTCTTACACTCCCCATTTTAATCTCTCAGCTGAAGAAGAGAAACCTCCCAAAAACCCGGAACAAGAGGAGATGATACGAAAGGTCAAAAGTTTAGAGCAGTCCTTCAAAAATATGCAAGGTCTCGGGGGTCAAGTAAGTGTGGCCTACAAGTACTTGTGCTTGTTTCCTGACGTCCAGTTGCCAGCAGGATTCAAATTGCCCAAGTTCGACCTGTATGATGGCCATGGTGATCCGGTGGCCCACCTGAGGGGATTTTGCAGCAAGATGAGGGGAGCTGGGGGAAAAGATGAGCTATTAATGGCCTACTTTAGTCAAAGCTTAAGTGGGGCGGCGTTGGAGTGGTACACAAGACAAGATCATGCTCGGTGGTACACCTGGGATGACTTAGCTCAAGCTTTTGCATGTCATTTTCAGTACAATCTCGAAATTGTCCCGGACCGTCTGTCACTGACCAAAATCGAGAAGAAGCCCGGAGAAAGCTTTAGAGAAGTTGTAAAGATGGGAAGCATGGTAGAAGAGGGTCTCAAGTCCAACAAAATTATGAGCTACTCAGCGCTCAAAGCAACCACGCAGGCCATCCAAAGCGGCACCGGAGGAGTATTGGGAAAGAAGAAGAAAGAAGAAGTGGCAGCAGTGGAATCAAGGGTCTGGTCCAGGGGTCCATCACCATATTATCACCAACCTCGCCCTCACCCCCAAGCTTACCCGCATACCTCATATGGCCCACCACAGCATTACTATCCACCTCCTACTCCCCATTTCTCTGTCCATCATGCCCAGACATACCCACAACCTCCTACTCGTGCCCAATGGCGCGCACCCACTCCCCAAAACACTTACCCACCCCCAAGAACCAACCGAAATGCCGCTGGAACCAGTTTCCAACCCAATCCTGCATATAAGAATGATAGGTCGCAGAAGAAGAAGACTTTTACTCCCTTGGGAGAATCTTATACGAGCATGTACCACAGACTGAGGCAGTTGGGTATGTTGAACCCGATTGAACCCAAATTACCAAACCCTCCCCCAAGGAACCTGGACCATTCAGTGAATTGTGAGTACTGCTCAGGAGCGCCTGGACATGATACAGAGAAGTGTTGGCATCTGAAAACTGCCATTCAGGAACTGATTGATACACAGAGAATTGAGGTGCAGGCTCTGGAGACTCCTAATATCACGCAGAATCCACTACCAATTCATCATGAGGCTCACATGATCGAGATAGTGCAGAAGGGAGAATACAAGAAGCCGTCGCAGACTGTGATGATGATTAAAGCAAGCGAAAGTAAAGCAAAAGAGGAATTGGTTGATAAGAAAGCCTTGGTCGCAGTGGGCCAGACAGTCAGTGAACCAGTGAGGGTAATAAAGCCAGGGCCTGTTAAGGTAACAATACCAGGAGCAGTTGTCGAGCCTGTGTTGGTTGTAAAAGGCGTTCGAACAGAGCCAGTCATCATCAAACCGGTGACCCAATTGCCCGTGGTTAGCGAGAAAGCTGTCTCGTGGAATTATGACAGGGTAACTGTGATGTACCAAGGAAAGGAAATTAAAGAAGAAGTGTGCGAGATTCATAGGTTGACTAGATCAGGGAGGTGCTTTGCCCCTGAAGAGTTGAGAAAGGTTAAAGCAGCTAAAGACAATCCGGCACCGATAAAGAGGGCTGTTACTGAAGAAAAAGCTGAAGAGTTCCTGAAAAAGATGAAGGCCCAAGACTATTCGATTGTGGAACAATTGAGGAAAACCCCGGCACAGATCTCGTTATTGTCCTTATTGATCCATTCGGATGAACACCGCCGGGCGTTGATGAAGATTCTAAACGAAGCTCATGTGCCAGATAAAATTACTGTGAATCATCTTGAGAAGATTGCAAACAAGATTTTTGAGGTGAATAGGGTAACATTTTCTGATGACGAGTTACCATTGGAAGGAACTGAACATAATAGAGCCTTGTACCTCACAGTGAAGTGTGAAGATTCCGTGGTGACTCGGGTGTTAATTGATAATGGGTCTAGTGCCAACATTTGCCCTCTTTCCACTCTAGAAAAGTTGCAAGTTGACAGGGAAAGAATTCATAAAAATGGCATTTGTGTACGGGGATTTGACGGCGGAGGGAAAGACACAGTGGGAGATATTGTGTTGGAGCTAACCATAGGACCTGTGGAATTCACTATGGAGTTTCAAGTGCTCGATGTCAGTGTTTCCTACAACCTTTTATTGGGACGGCCCTGGATTCATGCCGCAAAGGCAGTACCGTCTACTTTGCATCAAATGGTCAAGTTTGAATGGGATCGGCAGGAGATCGTGGTTCATGGAGAGGACAATTCTTGTAATGTTATTACATCCTTCGAGGAAGTTGAAAATGACAAAGGTCCATGGGTGTACCAAGTCATGGACACAGTGCCAGTTGATAAAATCCCGGAAGGGGAGTGTGTTCCTACGCCCAAGATAGCTGCCGCATCTGTTATGGTAGCCTCAGAGATGATAAGGAATGGATTTTTGCCCGGAAAGGGGTTAGGTGCTTCACTGCAAGGAATCATACAGCCGGTGTCTCTCCCCGGAAATCTAGACACTTTTGGGCTAGGTTTCGAACCCACTTCTGCTGACATAAGGAGAGCCAAAAAGATGAAGAAGAGAGTGTGGACCCTTCCAAAACCTATTCCTCGCCTTTCCCGTTCCTTCGTCCGGCCTGGTACTAAACGACGCCCAGCAACAGCAATGCCAAATTCTGTGGTGATAGAACCTGACAAGGAGATGATCGCAAGGTTCGAAAGGGTGTTCGATGAAGTGAATATGGTGGAACCCGGTGAAGGTCCGAGTAAGGTCGATGTGCAGTTCGTGGGATCTCAGGCTAAGCTCAATAACTGGGAAGCTACTCCTCTTCCAATTCGGAAGGAGTCGTGGTAGTTAGTTTTTGATTTTTCTTTGAGTACTAAATCTGGATTATTTCCAGGGTTGTAATTCAGATTTCTATGTTCCGTCCATTTGGATGAGTTAAACCTTGTTATCTTACAATTCTAATGAAATGCAATGTCCTCCTTTCTTCTTTCCTGATCGCCTTTATTTTGTTTTCTTTTCTCTCTTGTACAGTCCCTTTTATGCTGGTTTCAATGATGTGTCATGCATGAGGAGTCCCCGGCCTAGTATTGATAATCAATGTGAAATAGTAATACAGGAAATTGAGTGTGATGGCGAGGGGGAATACGATGACGAGGAAGCTTTGGAAGAAATCAGTAAAGAGTTAAATCAATTTGAGGAAAAACCCAAGCCTAACTTGAATGACACAGAGGCAATCAATCTAGGGGATCGGGAGAATGTTCGGGAAACAAAAATAAGTGTTCATTTGGAAACCCCACTCAGGGAGGAGATAATTGAATTGTTGTTTGAATACAAAGATGTTTTTGCATGGTCATATGATGACATGCCAGGTTTAAGTACCGATTTGGTGGTCCACAAATTGCCCGTTCATTCGGAATTCCCGCCTGTCAAGCAGAAGTTGAGGAAATTTAAAACAGATATCAGTGTGAAAATCAAAGAAAAGGTTACCAAGCAGCTTGAGGCGAAGGTCATACGAGTTACTCGATATCCTACCTGGTTGGCTAATGTGGTACCTGTACCAAAGAAGGATGGGAAGACCAGAGTATGTGTTGATTACCGTGATCTCAATAAGGCGAGCCCGAAGGACAACTTCCCACTTCCAAACATCCATATATTGATTGACAATTGTGCCAAACATGAGATTGCTTCCTTTGTGGATTGTTACGCGGGCTATCACCAGATTTTGATGGATGAGGAGGATGCGGAAAAGACAGCATTCATCACACCTTGGGGGACGTACTATTACAGGGTCATGCCATTTGGGTTGAAGAACGCAGGGGCAACGTATATGAGGGCAATGACTACCATGTTCCATGACATGATACATCAGGAGATCGAGGTCTATGTGGATGACGTGATCATAAAGTCGAGGAAACAATGTGATCATGTTAGGGATTTGAGGAAATTCTTCCAGAGACTCTGCAGGTACAACCTCAAGCTTAATCCAGCAAAATGTGCATTTGGAGTTCCATCAGGGAAGTTATTGGGATTCGTGGTAAGTCGGCGCGGTATCGAATTAGACCCGTCTAAGATCAAAGCCATCCAAGGGCTACCACCGCCAAGGAACAAGAAAGATGTGATGAGTTTGCTTGGCAGGTTGAATTACATCAGCAGGTTCATTGCCCAGCTTACAACTACTTGTGAACCCATTTTCAAGCTGCTAAAGAAAGATGCTGCGGTCAGATGGACGGACGAATGTCAAGCGGCATTTCATAAGATCAAGAAGTATTTGGCTAGTCCACCAGTGTTGGTCCCGCCAGAGCCAGGAAGGCCCTTGATCCTTTACCTGACTGTGTTAGACAATTCGTTTGGTTGTGTGCTGGGGCAGCATGACATCACAGGAAGGAAAGAGCAGGCGATTTACTACCTCAGCAAGAAGTTCACATCATATGAGGTAAAATACACTCAACTCGAGAAGACGTGTTGTGCTTTAACCTGGGTAGCGCAAAAGTTGAAACATTACTTGACAGCATATACTACCTATCTCATCTCTCGGTTGGACCCATTGAAGTATATTTTTCAAAAGCCCATGCCCACAGGGAGGCTAGCGAAATGGCAAATCCTGCTTACGGAGTTTGATATTGTCTACGTGACTCGGACCGCCATGAAAGCACAAGCACTGGCCGATCATCTAGCTGAGAATCCCGTTGATGACGAATATGAGCCTTTGAAAACATACTTCCCGGACGAGGAGGTAATGCAT
>NW_017677987.1:22653-25289 GCF_001879085.1 Nicotiana attenuata
ATCAAATGGACATAGATTCATTTTTGGAGCTATTGATTATTTCACTAAATGGGTGGAGGCAAAAAACCTTCAAATCTGTGACTAAGAAGGCAGTCATCGATTTCGTGCATTCAAATATCATATGCCGATTTGGGATCCCGAAGGTAATTATCACAGATAATGGTGCCAATCTCAATAGTCATTTGATGGCCGAGACATGTCAGCAGTTTAAGATCATGCACCGCAACTCTACCCCATATCGCCCTAAAGCAAATGGGGCGGTCGAAGCAGCTAACAAGAATATCAAGAAAATACTTCGGAAAATGGTCGAAGGGTCAAGGCAATGGCATGAAAAACTACCTTTTGCCTTGTTAGGCTATCGCACTACTGTCCGTACTTCAGTAGGAGCGACTCCCTATTCATTGGTGTATGGAACCGAAGCAGTAATACCCGCAGAAGTCGAAATCCCGTCCCTCCGGATCATCGCTGAGGCAGAGATTGATGATGATGAATGGGTTAAAGCCCGCCTGGAACAGTTAAGTTTGATTGATGAGAAGAGATTGGCAGCAGTGTGTCACGGTCAGTTATACCAACAGAGAATGGCAAGAGCATATAACAAGAAGGTGCGTCCGCGGAGGTTCGAAGTAGGGCAGTTGGTGCTGAGACGTATCCTACCTCATTGGGCTGAGGCAAAAGGAAAGTTCGCCCCAAACTGGCAAGGGCCATTTGTTGTAACCAGAGTGTTGTCCAATGGCGCTTTATATCTAACGGACGTAGAAGGGAAATGTGTAGAAATGACTATCAATTCTGATGCAGTCAAGAGATATTATGTATGATTTCTTTATCTTTGTGTACCTGATTGTATTTGGCATGTTTTGAGATTGAAATGACGAAGGCATTTTGTTCTGCTATCTAAACACTTTATCCTTGGTTACCCCTTTGAGCCTTAATTACTTTCTTGCATACCCCTCTTTCGGAATCAATAATCAAGCTCGTAAGCCCGAGCAGGGAAAGAAGATGGAGAAACAAGAGAAGAACAGTGGAAAAAGAAAAAAGAAGGAAAAAAAAAGAAGAAAAAATAAAAGAAAAAAGAAGCGAAGAAAAAAAAACAAAAAAAAAACAGCGAGTAAAACAGAAAAAATAAGAAAGAAAAGCAAAGGCAAAGAAAAGAAGAGAAAGGAAAGAAAACAAAAGTGGAAGAAAAGGAAAAATCGTAACAACGAACGTAGTTTTATGTCTGAACTACGTTTGACTTGATCCCGAAAGGGTACGTAGGCAGCCTCACTGAGGTTCAGTCATAACAAAAGAAAAATCCAAGTAATCCCCGGGAAGGAAACTGGGGCAGAAGTTATGGTGGTTACAAAAGATATGATTCGTTGTAATATTATGATTCGTTGTAATATTGAACCCACGTCTGAATTATTTTGAGCTTTTATACCTTTCTTTCTAAAACCCATCCAAAAGCCACATTATGGTCCAAAGAAAGACCTTCTGATCAATCTTAATAAATGTCAATACAAGCAGGTAAAGTTATTCTTGTTGGGGACAACACTCTGGTGCCAGAAGGAAAATGATGAAATGAGAGAGTCTTATTGGTGAAAACCCTCACGGGCACCGTAAGGCGAAATGAGTTTGAGAGATATTAAAAATGAGAGACCCTCATGGGCACCGTAAGGCGAAAGTGAGTTTTCAGATGTGCAAATGAGGAAGTCTGTGGTTGAAAGATGTTTGAAATATGGTGAAAGAAGCAAGGTTTGGGTCTCGTTAAGAGTCGGGCGTGGAAGTATGAGACAGCAAGGGTGGTAATTGACAATTTATTGTTTGGACAGACTAGGCTGGGATCCAAAATGCATGGCACGGTCAATAGAATCAGCCTTTCCGCTCAGATAAGTCCTGTCCTTTTCTCTTCATTACCGCTCATTCACTTTCAGAGTTTTTCTACCCTCAAAACCTTCGAGGTTATTGCATTTCATTTTCTTGAAATCTGTCTATAAGACGTTTTAGTGTCAGTTCTATTCAAAAACAAAATAAGGATGTCAAAGCTAACTATCAGCTTCCCAGTTGGGTGGCACAACAAGTTGGGGACATGTCAAAAGAGTAAAACATGAAGGACCAATAAAAATCAGTGGAATAATCAGATGTTTGCAAGGAAGAGGCAAGGTTCACAAGAAAGGAACAGGAACACCAAACAGTAATATGAAGTAAAACATGTGGGTTATCGACATCAGAGGGTTGAAAGTCAATTGGGAAATCGTGGCAAGCCAAGGCAAGTCCAGGAAGCAAGTCAGGATGAAGTCGGAAGCGGGAGCATGGCCAACAAGAATGCCAGCAGCTAATCACCATTTTACATTAACAAATTTTTCTTTGATTGAAACAGGGGCAGAAATTTTCTTTGTTGTTTGTTTTGTTGAAATCAGGCGCCCACCTGAAGAACAAGGGAATTCTTTTCAAGTTTAGCAATCAGGCGCCCACCTGAAGAACAAGGGAATACTTTTCAATTTCAGCAATAAGGGAATACTTTTCAATTTTAGCAATCGGGCGCCCACCTGAAGAACAAGGGAATACTTTTTAATTTCAGCAATCGGGCGCCCACCTGAAGAACAAGGGAATACTTTTCAATTTCAGCAATCAGGCGCCCACCTGAAGAACAAGGGAAT
>NW_017677988.1:0-384 GCF_001879085.1 Nicotiana attenuata
TCACTTTCCAACATAGGGTCCCATCCCTAGTTGATGCCAGCATAACCTGATGACTTTTCAACATAGGGTCCCACTCCCTAGTTATGCCAGCATAACCTGATGACTTTTCAAAATAGGGACGCACTCCCTAGTTGATGCTGGCATATCGTGATGACTTTCAAACATATGCTGTCACTCCCTAGTTGATGCCTCCATAACCTGATGACTTTTGGCCATAGCTTCCCACTCCCTAGTTGATGCTAGCATAACCTAATAATATTCCAACCTAGGGTCACCACTCCCTCGTTGATGCTAGCATAACCTGATGACTTTCCAGCATAGGGTCCCATACACTAGTTGATGCCAGCATAACCTGATGACTTTTCAACATAGGGTCCCACTCCC
>NW_017677988.1:5237-5516 GCF_001879085.1 Nicotiana attenuata
CATAGGCTCTCACTCCCTAGTTGAAGCCAGCATAACCTGATGACTTTCGAACATAGGGTCCCACTCCCTAGTTGATGCCAACATAACCTGATGACTTTCCAGCATAGGTTCCCACTCCCTAATTGACGCCTGCATAACTTGATGAATTTCCAGCATAGGGTCCCAAACTCTAGTTGATGCCTTGATAACCTGATCACTTTCCAACATAGGGTCCCACTCCCTAGTTGATGCCAGCATAACCTGATGACTTTTCAACATAGGGTCCCACTCCCTAGTTAT
>NW_017677988.1:9256-9494 GCF_001879085.1 Nicotiana attenuata
ATATCCTTGATGACTTTCCAACATAGGCTCTCACTCCCTAGTTGATGCCAGCATAACTTGATGACTTTCTAGCATAGGGTCCCAAACCCTAGTTGATGCCAGCTTAACCTGATCACTTTCCAACGTAGGGTCCCACTCCCTAGTTGATGCCAGCATATCCTGATGACTTTTCAACATAAGGCTGAACTTTCTAGTTGATGCCATCATATCCTGATGAGTTTCTAACATAGGCTCTCAC
>NW_017677988.1:14284-14770 GCF_001879085.1 Nicotiana attenuata
CTAGTTGATGCCAGCATAACCTGATGACTTTTCAACATAGGGTCCCACTCCCTAGTTGATGCCAGCATAACCTGACGACTTTTCAAAATAGGGACGCACTCCCTAGTTGATGCCAGCATATCGTGATGACTTTCCAACATATGCTGCCACTCCCTAGTTGATGCCTCCATAACCTGATGACTTTTGGCCGTAGCTTCCCACTCCCTAGTTGATGCTAGCATAACCTAATAATATTCCAAGCTAGGGTCACCACTCCCTCGTTGGTGCTAGCATAACCTGATGACTTTCCAGCCTAAGGTCCCATACACTAGTTGATGCCAACATAACCTGATGACTTTTCAACGTAAGGTCCTACTCCCCAGTTGATGCCAGCATATCCTGATGACTTTTCAACATAGGCCGCACTCCCTAGTTGATGCCAGCATGTCTTGATGACTTTCCAACATAGGCTCTCACTCCCTAGTTGATGCCAGCATAACTTGATGA
>NW_017677988.1:17753-20536 GCF_001879085.1 Nicotiana attenuata
CAAAGCTGAATGAGTATACAGTACTGCTGATCCGATGCAAGGGAAATCAAATGAAAAGCAGAGATAAGAGAGACTCCGGGCCATGCGACGCCAGCAAGCTACCTCGGAATCTCCGGACTGAAGTAAGCTCCCAAAGCTCCTACTGCAGACCAAAGGCTCCTGCTCCGGTACTATGATCTGTGCAAAACGCACAGAAGTGTAGCATCAGCACAACCGACCCCATGTGCTAGTAAGTGCCTGGCCTAACCTCGGCGAAGTAGTGACGAGGCTAGACAGGGCCTACCAAAAACAACCTGTGCAGATATATATATACAAGGCAACAGAAAATAACAACAGAGAATATCAACTAAAAAGGGGAAGGGGGCATGCTCGGGAAAAACACAGCGAATACAGATCAATGGATATAACGACGAAACTATCTCAATATCATAGCTCATATATATAAGTAGTCGGCGCGCCACACGATCCCATTTCTTAATACATAAGTGGACGGCGTGCCACATGATCCCATATTATAATACATAAGTGGTCGGCGTGCCACACGATCCCATATTATAGTATATAAGTGGTTGGCGTGCCACACGATCCCATTTTCATAATATATAAGTGGTCGGCGTGCCACACGATCCCATATTATAATTCAAAATATCTGACTTTGGAAAGAAGGCCCCATTAGGGGAATTTGACAACATAACACTTTAACCCGGCAAGGGTACAGCTAACAGCCCAAATATCCCGACAAGGGAGAGTACATAATAATAGTCTACACGTCCCGGCAAGGGAATAATCACAACACATCCTCTTTTGAATCTTTTCTTTCTCAACTATCACATTCTTGTTCGAACCAACGGTCCAAAATATACCAGTCAAAATTCCTCCTCAACCGTTCACATTATAAGAAATTTATTCATTAGACAAGGTAGTGGTGTCACATCATTCGATTTAAAAACAATTAAGACTCACGATCATGTTAGACACCGATGTATAGATACTCGTCACCATGCCTATACACCGTACTCCACATTTAGTAAGTAGCAAATAACATCCTAATCCTATTCCCTCAAGCCAAAGTTAGTACAAACACTTACCTCGGTCCAAAGAATAGCAATCAACCCTCAAATACCGCCTTTCCTCTACAATCCGACTCGGAAACAATGGTATCTAGTTATAATTAGTTGAATAATATCAATAAGGGCTCAAAAACATAATCTCATAGCCTAGAAATGAAATTTCCAATCATTCTCCCAAAACACCAAAATTCGACACCGGTCCCACATGGTCCAAACACGAGGCTCGGACCAAAACCCAATCACCCATAACCCCACGAGTTCAAATATATAATTTATTTCAAGATTCGACCCCAGATTGAGGTTGAATCACCCAAAATCCTCCAAGCCCTAACTCTACCCAAAACCCTTAATTTCTACTTTGAATTCATGATTAGGGCTAGGAAATTAGTAATTAGATGAAGAAATAACGAGGGAATGATGTTAAGATTACTTACCCAAAGAGTTCTGGAGGAAGGAGAGCTTGAATTTCGTCTATGGAGGGTTTAAGAGGAGAGCTCGTGTGAAAAGAATGAAGAAATCCCGTCACTGGTTCTGTTTTTAGGCTTTAACATAACTGGGCGAATTTACCCTATGCGATCGCGGATGTAGAGATGCGATCGCGAAGGGTTACACAGAATGGTCAACGCGATCGCGTGGTTGTAATGCGATCGCGTAGGGGAATACTGGGGGGGTCCAAAACTTGGTCTATGCGAACGCAAACCTACAGGTGCGAACGCATTGAAGGAAATGCTAAGGCAGTGCGATCGCGTGATCAAATACGCGAACGCGAAAGAGTAAAGAGCCAAAGGAACGCGATCGCGGGCTGAAGATTGCGATCGCGTAAGAGGAAATCACTGAGCAAAAATTGCAGAATTTTCTGCTATGTTTTTCCTAAGCTAAAAGATCCCGAAACACCTCCGAAAGCACTCCCGAGCCCTCGGGGCTCCTAACCAAACAAACACACTAACTCAATAACATCCTACGAACCTACTCGAGCGATCAAATCGCCAAAATAACATTAGAATCAATGGATCAAGCCTCAAAATCATCATTTTCATTTCAAACTTCTTAAACTTCTAACTTTAGATATTTAGGTCCGAAACACGTCAAATGACGTCCGATTTCGACCAAACTTTACAGAAAGCGCTTAACACATATTTAAGACTTGTACCGGGTGTCGGAACCAAAATACGAGCCCGATACCATAGTCTTCTAATCAATTTTCATTTCCATTTTCCTTAAGAATTTCAGAAAAATAATTTCACAGAAAAATTCATTTCGGGCTCTCGACCTCGTAATTCGACTCCGGGCATATGCCCGAGTCTCATATTTTTCTACGGACCCTCCGGGAGCGCCAAATCACGGGTCCGGGTCCGTTTACCAAAACTGTTGACCAAAGTCAACTTTAGCAATATTAATATCAAAATTCTTCAAATTTTTCACAAAGTTCACATATTTCAACATAAAAGCTTTCCGGCTTCGCGCCCGGACTGCGCACGCAAATCGAGGCAACTAAAAGCGAGGTTTTCAAGGCCTCGAAAGCACAGAGATAGGAGGAAGTCCGGTGATGACCCTTTGGGTCGTCACATTCTCCACCTCTAAAACAACCGTCCTCTAGTCCTGATGACTTTTCAACATAGTGTCTTACTCCCTAGTTGATGTCAGCATAACCTGATGACTTTCAACATAGGCCGCACTCCCTAGTTGATGGCAGCATATCCTGATGACTTTCCA
>NW_017677988.1:24086-25266 GCF_001879085.1 Nicotiana attenuata
CCGAAGTCAACCCAATTGGCTCCACAATACCCATAGTCCTAAGGATCTCATGGCAGCTGAATAAGAAATCCTGTGGATCCTCTGATGAAGCACCGCTGAATGTGGTGGTGAAGAGCTTGGAGAACCGATCAAGTCTCCACAAAGCATCCGAAGACATAGCCGCTCCATCGCCGGTCTGAGTCACAATAACCGGCTGAGCTGCCACCGCTGGCTTAACCACTAGAACCTGTGCCTGGAGAGCTACCTGCTCCGGAGTACGTGCAGCAGGAGTCCGAACCCCTCCTCCAGCCTGAGAAGTGGCTGGGGCTACTGGAATCAAACCTGCTCTAGTGACGCTCTCCACAAAGCCTACCAAACGGACCAGAGCGTCCTGAAGAACTAGGGTGGCTATGAACCCCTCTGGGACCTGAGCTGGGCCCACCGAAGCTGCTGGGGCTGGAGCCTCCTCATCATAATCAACATGAGGCTCCACCTCTAGGGCTGCTGCTCGGGGCTGAGCTCTGCCCCGGCCTCGGCCTCTGGCACGGCCTCGGCCTCTGCCCCTCGCAGGAGCTGCTGCTGGGGGCTCGGGCTGCTACGCGGTGGAAGAGGAAGCACGTGTTCTCGCCATCTGCGAAAGAACAGAGTAGAAAGACAATCAATATTTGAGAAACAGAATCGCACGACAGGAAAGAACAAAAGTGAAACTTTTCCTAACTCCGTAGCCTCTGGGGAATAAGTACAGACGTCTCCGTACCGATCCCTCAGACTCTACCGAGGTTGTCCGTGAGTTGTGAGAACTATGTAACCTAGTGCTCTGATACCAACTTGTCACGACCCGGATTTCCCACCCTCGGGAGTCGCGATGGCGCCTACTGATAGGAGCTAGGCAAGCCAATTAATTTAACACTTTTCTCATTATCATTAGCAAAATAAAGAAGAATGAGGAAATTAACATAAAAGCGGAAATCTCGAAACATAAATAACAGAAACCAAGTACGGAATTTCACATACACCTCTACCTAGATCTGGTGTCACTAACTCACGAACTTCTACTGAATGCTAAATACAAAGTCTGAATGAGTATACAGTGCTGTCTGATCCGATACAAGGGAAATCAAACGAAAAGCAGAGATAAGAGAGACTCCGGGCCATGCGGACGCCAGCAAGCTACCTCAGAATCTCCGGACTGAAGTAAGCT
>NW_017677989.1:0-540 GCF_001879085.1 Nicotiana attenuata
CATGCCATAACTTTTGGTGTCTCCTCTCCAACCTTGAATTTAGCATCATATATCAATGTTCTAAATTGATATTCATCTCCAAACTTGTCCTTAACATAATGTACTCCCTTTGATGAAAATTCAATGAAGTCCTGCCACAATGTTAGTCTGACTAAGATATGCCTATCTCGTAAATACCCAATTGTGCACTCGCCCTTGATACCACATTGAATAGGAAGGATACGACGTAATTCATTAAGCTCCGGCCAACCATATGAGAATTTGCAGACCACTGCATACTGCAAACCTTCGATCACGTTCATGCGTTCCACTTCTGCTTCAGTAAAACAAACCAATGGTGGTCCTTGATGCAATGTAGCTCTTCTAAGCGCAATTGGTTCAATAACTACTGCTCGATCATGCATGGAAGCGTTGTTTGACGTAGGCTTTACTGTTTTAGCGTAGTTCATGGGCGCTGGGTTATCGCTAGATTTAGGGTTTAGGGTTTTTTTTTTTTTTTTTTTCGAAACTAACTCCTAAATTTACTTTCGGTTTTTTTTA
>NW_017677989.1:3709-7523 GCF_001879085.1 Nicotiana attenuata
TATAAGTTGATGTGGGTAAAAGGCCTTCCTTTTAAGATCTCCTTTTTCATGTGGAAGGTGTGGAAAGCTAAATTACCCTTAGATGATTTTATGAGAAGGCTGGGGTATTTCATGCCATCTAAGTGTTGGTGTTGTGCTGCACCTAAGGAGGAATCATTAGTGCATTTATTCTATACATCAAAAGCTACTGAGACAGCATGGAGATACTTCTTACCAAGAGCTGGAATAGCTGTACAAGGTTTGACTTTACATCAGGCAATTACAAGATGCTGGACTGCACCTGTGGTGTCTAGATTGAAGCCAGTTATGCAGGCTCTACCTTCCTGCATAGTTTGGGAGCTATGGAAGAGAATAAATAGCCTAAAATATGGAGAAGTTGTATCAGTGAGCAGAGTAATTTACCAAGTGTCCACACATCTGCAGCACCCTGTACAGATGAGAAAACCTAGCCTACAAGTACCCCACAGATGGTCTAACTTGCTGACAATGATGGAGAACTATACCCCAAGGCTTAAATATGACAAAGTAGTGTGGGAATTTCCTATGGAGGGCTGGATAAAAGTCAATACAGATGGGGCATCAAGAGGGAATCCTGGAAGAAGTTCTATTGGTTTTTGTCTAAGAGATGCATCAGGAGAGGTGAAATATGCAATGGGAAGGGAGATTACTGAAGGATCTAACAATGAAGCAGAAGCTGTAGCAGTTTTAGAGGCATTGAGAATATGCAGGATTCTAAATTATTCTCACATATGGCTGCAGACAGATTCTATGCTGATGAAGAATTCTATTGAGGGAACATGGAAACCACCTTGGTGTATTTTGGAATATGTGGAAGAGATATTGAAGCTTCAGGAGGGGTGCAGGATAAAAGTGTCACATATTTTCAGGGAAGGGAATAAGTTGGCAGATCATTTGGCAAATTATGCACTTGATTATGGCATGATTGACTGCTATAACTTCTGGGAGCTAGATATACAAGGAAGGAGAATAGTGAATGAGGACAAGATGCAATGCCCATATATCAGAGTGAAAGTAGCAGGGCATTAAGAGGAGAGAAGGAGATGCAGGAGGGTCAAGGAGCTATTCTAGGGAATCATCATACTCAAATCTGTATAGAGGAGAGTATGGTGATGCAGTTTTTTGCTAACACTGGTTTCTTTTTTGCAGGTAGGAGCTTGATATCTATGGCATGTCATGTACATCATCTCCTTAGGGTGGTATTAGTATTTCATACTCAGTCCCTAGGAGATGAAGACAAGGCATATATAGATACCTATCTTTGGAGGGTTCTAAAACTATTGAAATTGCCCAGAAAGTCTAAAAGAATTGGGCAAACACATAAACAAGAAGGAAATTGGGATACAAGGAATCAGGCATATGAAGAAAACATGAGAATCAGCTACTGGAATAGCCAAAGGTCCTGCAGATACCATCCCCAAATCCTTATGGAGGAGGGGACTGTTAATGTGGTTTTTGTCTTTCCCTTGAACAAATCTTACTTGGTGGTATCAGTACTTTGTACTCAATCCAAGGAGAGGCATTCAAGGGAAGACACAATACACAGCAGGAGCTATAAATCAAACTTTGAAAGGGCAAAAATTAACATGAACAGAAGAAAAATAATACCAACAACAACAGAAGCAAAGCAAGCAAACACATGTCACGCAGAATTAGCAATCCTATCTATAATCTATGGTCTAAGGAATCCTCAGGTGGTGGTATTAGTACTATGTACTCATTCCATTGGGGTGAACTTAAATCTAGATTATAGTAAGGTAAAAAACAAGGTTACAATGCTGAATACAGAGTCTATAGAATCCAAGTGCAAAGTATCACACAAGATTGCAGGATTTTATTTTTGTACAAACATGACAATGCTGTCAAACATAAAAAACAAGCATGCACAGCTTTTGGGGCTTTTATTTGTACAGTTTGCAGACAGTGAAATCATCAATTTTAGTGATTTTAACTGGATGATGCAAAAGAATAAGGAAATAGATAAGTACAAGGGGTACAGTAATGAAATACATCCAGGTTTTTCTATTACATCAATCTATAAGGGAGGGGAGATTACAAACTCGATTAAAGTTCTCACAGGCAATTCCACTGAGGTACAACAGGGTGTGGTCGACGGTGTCACTGAAGCTTGGCAACATAGAGTCTTCAGAGCAGCTGCAGCTAAACAGGAGTGTCGTCAGGTCCATCTTCGTTTCTCCAAAACGATGCACAATGATCCAGGTACATACAAGCAGATTCAAATAAGAAATGGAGTTAGTCGAGTTGATTTGAGCAAATATGAAGAAGACAGAAGAGAGAAGGAAGAGAGAGGAAGTCGATATTACCTAGGTCGCCTAATTGTGGAAATGAACGGACAAATAGATACAGATGGGAAGTTTTGTGTAATAAAGAGGTGTATAGTGGGTTACACGCGTACATTAGGAAAGTTGAGAGTGCAGAGGTTATATTTGCAAATACAGGGAGAGGGAATTTGGGATTATTGGTGGCTATTTCTGAAAACCGGTAACACTAATGGTCTGGGCTTTGTACAATTACAGGCGGAATTGGGCCTGCATATGCAACGGACTGTTTTAGTATACCCAGTAATGCTGGACTGGGTTTTTATGCAATGGGCAATTATGAGATCAATGTGGTTACATTTGCAATTTGAGGAGATTGGAGACATTACAGTAAGATGTGGCTATTTCTGCAAAGCAGTAGCAATTTTAATTGGGCTGATACAGGGGAGGCTGCTTGTGCAAATCAGTAGCACTCACGCAATGTGGCTTAAATTGCAATTTGCAACAGGTCATGGCTATTTCTGCAATTCATGCGTTTGGGCTGGAGGTGCAATTTGGAGGCTATCGGCGCAAATCCTATGTGTTCTTTTGGGCTGGCCGTGTCTCCTTCTTTGTGGAGTGGGCTGCTGTGATTTATTTTCTTGGACTAGTTTTGATGCATTTTTGAGTAGAATTTTTGTGATATCAATTTTGAGTATAATGCTCAATTTTGATAATAGGTCTTATGTAGAATTATATTTCCTTTTCGTACATCCGTTAGGATTTGATGACACTGTGCTTGTTTTGTTATATTTATAAATAAAAACTAGCCCTAGGCTCTACCTAGTGGATTGCTTAAAAAAATAAATAGGATTCATGAAAAAAAAAACCCAAAAACTGAAAAAACGCTTTGCCTTCTCTCTAGAAAACGGGCGATTTTTGATTTTAGAGAGAGAAAGCGTACGCATTGCCGATATGGCCTCGCCGGCCGATGGCCAGCCTGTTTCTCCGGCTGGTCAGCCTCCCATCGCTCTCGCCCAGCCCCAGACCACCACAAACAACAATCCCCAGCCTTCAGCAAATACCAACGATAAGCAAACCATGAACTATGCAAAAGCAGTGAGTCCTACGTCGACTAAAACACCCACGCATGATCATGCAACTGTTGTGGAGCCAATTGCGCCCAGACGAGCAAAATTTTTCCAAGGCCAACCTCTTGTGTGCTTTACTGAATCAGAAGTCGAGCGTATGAATATTATAGAAGGTTTAAAGTATGCAGTTGTATGTAAATTCTCGTATGGATGGCCTGAAATCAATGAATTGCGACGTATTATTCCAATGCAATGTGGAATCAAGGGTGAATGCAACATTGGGTACTTAAGGGATAGACCTATATTGGTGAGGTTCACATTATGGCAGGATTATGTTAATTTTTCTTCTAAAGGTGTTTATTATGTTAAGGACAAACGATGGGGAGGAATATCAATTGCGTACATTGATATATGATTCTAACTTCAAAAGTTTGGAGAGGAGACCCC
>NW_017677989.1:9975-12311 GCF_001879085.1 Nicotiana attenuata
AGAACAGGGCATTGCATCTTATCTTCATTCACCAATCTTCTACCTTGAATATCCAGGTCCCAAAATCCATGACATTCCATATCTCCCTCATCCAAGGCATAATTTGCTAGATGATCTGCTAAGTGATTACCTTCCCTAAATGTATGTGATATTCTGAGATTAAACTCCCCTTTCAATCTCAGTATTTCCTCTATCTGATCAACAATACACCAGGGGGGCTTCCATAATCCCTCAATTATGTTGTTCAACAGTAGTGAATCAGTCTGCAACCAAATCTGACTGAAATTCATGGCTCTACACATTCTCAGGGCCTCCAGAATTGCTACTGCCTCAGCTTCAGTATTTGTACCCTCTCTAATCTCCTTCCCTTGTGCATATTTTAATTCTCCTGCTTCATCTCTTAAGCAAAAACCTATAGAGCTTCTCCCAGGATTACCTCTACATGCTCCATCAGTGTTAACCTTTATCCATCCGGCTTGTGGAAATTCCCATATCACCTTCTCATACTTCAGAGTTGGAGTATAATGCTCCATCATGTACAACAGATTGGACCACCTGTGAGGAACCTTTAAACCTGGTTTCCTTAATTGTACCAAGTGTTGTAAAGTAGTAGAAACCTGATAAATCACCCTACTTACTGACACTGATTCTCCATATTTCAAACTATTTCTTCTTTTCCACAACTCCCACACAATACAAGCAGGTAGTGCCTGCATAATTGGCTTTAGTCTATGAACAACTTTTACAGTCCAGCATTTTGTAATAGCCTGATGAAGTGTCAAATCATGAACTGCAATTCCTGCCCTTGGTAAGAAGTATCCCCATACTGTTTCAGCAGCCTTAGATGTGAAAAATAAGTGTACCAAAGATTCCTGTTTAGGTGCAGCACAACACCAGCATTTAGATGGCATAAAGTACCCAAGCCTTCTCATAAAATCATCCAGGGGCAGCTTAGCCTTCCAAACTTTCCACATAAAGAAAGAAATTTTGAAAGGGAGGCCTCTCACCCACATCATTTTATATGCTGTTCTAGGATTGTCCCTTCTTCTTAAATATTCCCATGCAGTCTTGACAGAAAATTGACCTCTAGAGTCCAGCATCCAAAAGGGTGTATCTATTCCATCATTCATATTAGGTGGCCTTATGTTTTCAATAATGTGCATTGCCAGTTCTTCAGGTAAAATCTGCATTAATCTGTTTGCATCCCATGCTCCACTTTCTACCAGATCATATACATTATGCACATTATCATCTATGACAAATTCTGGTGGGACAAGGAAATATAGAGCCCCAAGCCTTGTCCAATTATCATACCAAAACAGTGATGATCCCATTCCAATCCTCCAGAAGATCTGGTGTTCTATTAAATCTCTGCATTCCAACATCTTTCTCCACACATGTGAACCCTCTCTCCATGGCACAATTACTGCATTTAATTTCTTGCAGTATTTCTGACTCAGAAATGAACTCCACAGGCTTGGCCTAGTTCTAAAATTCCACCACAGCTTACAAAAGAGTGCCTTTGCTACATCATGTAAAGATCTGAATCCTATTCCCCCTTCATCACATGGCATACATAATATGGTCCAAGATGCCCAATGTCTACTATTACCACCCACTGAACTACTCCAGAAGAATTGTGCAAATATCTTATGTAATCTGTTTATTACATAGCTAGGGGGATTAACAGCAGACAATAAATGAATTGGCATGCTCTGAAGAACATTAGATATTAAAATAGCCCTACCTCCAATTGATAGCAACTTCCCTTTCCATGTTTGCAGCTTATTTAACACCTTAGAGATCATAGGTTGATAATACTCTAGCTTTCTCCTAGCATAAAAGATGGGACACCCCAAATACATGAAGGGGAAATCTTGTCTTGCAATGCCTGTTATCCTTTCCACCTTCCTGACCACCTCCATATCTGTTAAATGATGCATATAGACTGCTGATTTGTTCCTGTTTATCAGTTGTCCAGAGGCAGCCTCATATAACTGCAGAATCTCCATTACCAATCTCAGTGATGTAGCATCAGATGAACAAAATATAATAGTATCATCAGCATAGGCTAAATGATTAATTTTTGGACTCCACTTAGGCAGTCCAAAGCCACAGAAGTATAGGTTTAGATGCAAGGAATTCAAACCTCTTGATAGAGCTTCAGCTGCAATAATAAATAATGTTGGAGATAGTGGATCTCCCTGTTTGACACCCCTTGTTGATTTGAAAAAGCCATGAGACTGACCATTTATCAAAACAGAATACCAATTGTTTCCTACCAAGTCAAAGATCAATCCAATAAACCTCTCACAAAATCCTAGTTTCCTGAGCAT
>NW_017677989.1:13075-15923 GCF_001879085.1 Nicotiana attenuata
CAAAATTTCCTCCTCCAATGCCAGGTATCTAATCAATTCTGCCTTGACTTTATGTAACCTTTCCCTATTCATCTGAGTTGGAACTGCCTCAAATTGTTTCTCATGTACTAGGACCACCTCCTCTAAGCTTGCTATCTTTTGAAAAATGTCACCATAGGTTGATCTGCTCCATGATGACAGTATCTTCTTTAACTTTTTTAACTTGTGGTTAAACATGATGAATGGATTTGCAGCAAAATCAGCAGACCAGTTCTCCTTAACCACTGCCTTAAAATTTTCATGTTTTGTCCAGAAATTAAGAAATCTAAAAGGCTTCTTAATAGGTTCAACCTCTATGTCACACTTCAGCAACATGGGGCAATGATCAGACCCTGTCTTGGATAAGTGTGTGATCTCAAGGCCAAGGGAATGTCTGCTGCAATTCCATGTTTCCAAGACACCTATCCAATCTTTTAAATATACAGTCTTCCTCTGATCTGCCATTCCACCATGTATAGATGCTCCCTTTAAATCCTAGGTCTGCCAAATTACAAGTATTGATACAATGTCTAAAGTCATCTACCTCATTTAAAGAAACAGGTAGCCCTCCAAATTTTTCTTCCTCATCCCATATGACATTGAAATCTCCTCCCACTAGCCATGGACTTGTCATATCTGTTGCCATTGCATATAGGGAATCCCACAGTTCTATCCTTTCTATAGGATCACATTTAGCATAAACCAGTGTGAGTATAAGTTCCACATGTGTTTCAGTGTGAAAAAGCTTTAGAGTCAATTGTTGCACCATATTGTAGAGAATTGTCAACTCAAAAACTTCATCTATGAAAGCCCATATTTTGTTTGAAACATTTACCACTGCCTGTGCCAAACCAATTCTATTCCTGTACCTCTCCACTTTGTTAGACTGCTGCATAGGCTCTATAATTCCTATAAATTCAAAGTGATGATGTCTATGCATGAGAATCAGTCTTTCAAAAGCCTGCATGGTATTCACTGACCTAACATTCCATATGATAGCATCCATTAATGATTGAGTGATTTGGACAGTGTTCTTCTTGTTTGAACTCCACCTGCTGGAACAACTGGAGTGTCTTTTGGTTGTTTCTTTCTTCCCTTTGCTGCTGATTTAGCTTGTTCAATATGCCTAGGAGATAAATCCCCTTGTCTGGCCACATTGAGAAAGTTCTGAGCAGTGGATTCCTTATCCATATCCTTTCCTTCAGGCCCAATAGCTGCTACCTCTGCAATTACTTGTACTATGTTGTTCTGCTGCATGGGAATCATTGCCTGTTCATCACTTTCCTTGTTGGCTGCTTGGTCTTTGGCTTCCTGATTTTCTCCCTCTTGCTTCTTTGTGATTTGGACATTACTTATTGTATGTCTCACAGTGACATCAATGTCCTTCTGCTGTTCTGTTCCACCTGGATCTATGCTATTTCTATCTGGTCCATGTGTTGCAGATTTCTCTGCTACAATGTTGTTCTCCTTGTCATTACTGTGTTGCTGATCATTGCCTTTACCTTCTATATTATTTACTCCTTGCCCTTCTGTCCTTTTTATCTCCTTGTTTTTCCCAGTTACACTTTGATCTTCATCCTCTCCTTTGTCTCCACCATCTTCTTCTTCACTTGGCATAATATCAGGGATCATTCCTTCTTCTGTATCTTCTTCATCTTGATCTGACCACATCCTTCCTCCCTTCCAATTTGTTCTTTCCTTGCTTTTGAAAATTTCATATTCTGCATCTTCTAGGTTCTCCTTGTCAGTCACTTTTGCAAGTGTCAGGTCCACCCTAGTATCCTGAGATGGAACTTCTTGCACAGATGTATTTGTGAGAACTAAATTATCTTTAAATGCTCTTTGTACCCATGAGGCAGTTGTTTCCTTGTTCTGATTATCAGTTCTCCTTATTTCTTGGTGCTTTGGCACTTCCTTGCTCTTGTGTTTGTTGTTGTCTGCTGGTGTTGAACTTCCTGCTGGCTCTGTTACTGGCTTTTTGTTTCCTCCTCTATTTCCTTTTTCATTCCCAGGTGAAGCAGGAATAAAAATAGGTGCTGTAGGATTCAAAGTTCCAGGTTCCTTTGTGTGTACACTTGTATTCTGAACCACCTGCTCTTCTACCAAGGCCAATTGTTTGTTTGCATTGTCTTCACTTGTTTCAACTTCTAGTACTGCAAACTTATTGTTTGTCTGCATCTGCTGAGGCATCATGGAGACTTGATTATCCACTGGTATTACTTCCTTCCCATTTTTTGTTCCTTCCCCATTCTGCTTATCTTTAGCTTGATTTCTTTTATCTTTCACCTCTTTCCACTGAGTTCCAACATTGCCAACAACCTTCCCACTTGATAGAATCATCAAAGGGTTGTTATTCTTACTCTTCTCCTTATCTACACCAGGCTGGTTTTTCTCATTCCTACTTACCATAAGCTCAGGATGCACCCTCCAGCATTCCAACAGATCATGCCCTTGTAGCTTGCATTCTTTGCAGTATTTAGGAAGATAGTCATATTTGATATTCACCCATTCAGTTCTTATCTCTCCAGTGCTTTCATTAACAATATCCATCCTAACCTTGTTAGGGAGATCAGCTAGTAAGTCAACTAATACTTTCACACGTGCACAACTTGGTCTGGTCTTGTTCAGTGTAGCTTGGTCTAGATGTAATGGTTTACCAACTGCAGAAGCTAATGAAAAAAGGCATTCCTTAACAAAATATGTTGGCAGCAGATTAGGAAAAGAAATCCATGCCATAACTTTTGGTGTCTCCTCTCCAACCTTGAATTTAGCATCATATATCAACGTTCTAAATTGATATTCATCTCCAAACTTGTCCTTAACATAATGT
>NW_017677989.1:19034-19800 GCF_001879085.1 Nicotiana attenuata
TTTATAGGGATCAATTCACAGAAGATGTAGTACCTTCAGTATTTCATATTATGGACCATGTGCCTACACTGATAGATGAGGAACAAAATGAGATGCTGATAGCAAATCCTACTAGAGAAGAAGTTAAGAAGGCAGTTTATGGTTTAAATGGAGATTCTGCAGGTGGACCTGATGGTTTTACTGGAGCCTTCTTCCATACTTGTTGGGATATAGTGGGAGAAGATGTATATGCAATGGTTCTGGCTTTCTTTAATGGTCAGCAACTACCTAAAAGTATCACTCACACTAACCTGGTATTACTACCTAATAAGAAGGAGGTTAGTACATTTTCTGATTTGAGGCCTATAAGTTTGAGTAACTTTGTAAACAAGATTTTCTCAAGGGTCATTCATGAAAGGTTGGTGGAACTGTTACCTAATATAATATCTGAAAAACAAGCAGGCTTTGTGAAAGGGAGAAGTATAGTGGAAAATGTTTTGTTAACTCAGGAAATTATTACAGATATTAGGCTGAGGACTAAGGCTGGACCTAATGTGGTGATAAAATTGGACATGACTAAGGCCTATGACAGGCTATCCTGGCTATTTCTAACTAAAATGCTTAGGAAGCTAGGATTTTGTGAGAGGTTTATTGGATTGATCTTTGACTTGGTAGGAAATAATTGGTATTCTGTTTTGATAAATGGTCAGTCTTATGGCTTTTTCCAATCAACAAGGGGTGTCAAACAGGGAGATCCACTATCTCCAACATTATTATTATTGCTGCT
>NW_017677989.1:24237-25256 GCF_001879085.1 Nicotiana attenuata
CTTCCAGTATATTTGGTGTTCAATCAAATCCCTGCATTCCAACATCTTTCTCCACACATGTGACCCTTCTCCATGGTACTATGACTGCATTAAGCTTTTTACAGTACTTCTGACTCATGAAGGAGCTCCACAGACTAGGTTTTGTCCTGAAGTTCCACCATAATTTACAAAATAAAGCCTTTGAAACATCATGCAGAGATCTAAAATCTATACCTCCTTCCTCATAAGGCATACAAAGGTTAGTCCATGAAGCCCAGTGCCTAGAATTTCCCCCCACATTGCTACTCCAAAAGAATCTTGCAAAAATTTTGTGCAATCTGTTGATGACATAATTTGGAGGATTCACTGCTGACAAGAGATGAACAGGCATACTCTGGAGCACATTGTTAATTAGTACAGCCCTACCACCTATTGAAAGAAGTTTGCCTTTCCAAGATTGTAGTTTATCCATGACCTTAGTGATCAAACCTTCATAGTAATCCATTCTCCTTCTTGCATAAAAGATTGGACAGCCTAAGTAAGTGAAGGGGAAATCTTGCTTTCCTATACCTGTGATCCTTTCCACCTTACTAATCACTTCAGGATCTGTTAAATGATGCATGTATATGGCAGATTTTGCCTTATTTACTAATTGCCCAGAAGCTGCCTCATATACATGCAAAATTTCCATAACAAGCCTCAATGAAGTATCATCAGAGGAGCAGAAAATTATAGTATCATCAGCATAGGATAGGTGATTTATTTTTGGGCTCCACTTTGGTAATCCAAATCCACAGAAGTATAAATTAGAGTGTAGAGAGTTCAGCCCTCTTGATAATGCTTCAGCAGCTAGAATGAACAATGTAGGTGACAAAGGATCACCTTGTTTAACTCCCCTTGTAGAATTGAAAAAACCTTTTGGTTGACCATTAATAAGGATAAAATACCAATTGTTTCTAACTAAATCAAAGATCAAACCAATAAAAGCTTCAGAGAAACCCAGTTGCCTCAGTCATTTGGTCAAGAAAAGCCATGATAAT
>NW_017677990.1:0-2501 GCF_001879085.1 Nicotiana attenuata
ATCTTGCATCGGACGTCACCAAAGCCGCCGAAGCTGAGGACGCTTCGAGAAGGGCGACGTTCCCCGAAGAATTCGAGGATGGCTCTGATTGACTCCGGGAATAGGCTAGGCTTTGTTTTGTTTTCCCCTCTTATGTAATTGCTCCGGTAGCGAGCTTTTTTATGAAACATTGCCCTTTGCCATCTATTGCTCCTTTTTCAATCTTGTTATTACTTTGCCTTTTATCTTTTTGGAACGATGGTAGTCCTTTATGTTTTTCGAAGTAGTCTCCGAGTGAATGTATTCGAACTCAGGTGAACTTCGACCTTTGGGTTTTCTCAAGGCAGTCCCCGAGTGAGTTGATTCGAGCTCGGGTAAAAAATCAAACCTTACGTTTTTCAATATAGTCCTCGAACGAGTTTATTCGAGCCCGGGTGAAGTCTAACCCTTAGGTTTTTTCGAAGCAGTCCCCGAGTGAGTTTGGTCGAGCTCGAGTGTAGTTCAAACCTTAGTCCCCGAGTGAGTGTATTCGAACTCGGGCAAAATTCAAACCTTAGATTTTCACAAGACAGTCCCCGAGTGAGTGGAATCGAACTCGGGCAGAAAATCCAAACCTCAGGGTTTTACAAGACAGTCCCCGAGTGAGTGCATTTGAACTCGGGGAAGATTCAACCCTTAGGTCTTTTCAAGGTAGTCCCCGAGTGAGTGTATTCGAACTCGGGGAAGATTCAAACCTTAGGTTTTTACAAGATAGTCCCCGAGTGAGTGGATTCGAACTCGGGCACAATTTGACCTTTAGGTTTTGTATCGATTTTGCGCCATTTTCTTAAGGTCTTACAAATTCGAGTATACTTCGCCATTAGTGAAGTCGATGATGAGGCCGGTATTACCTCTTTTGAGATTTTATGAATTTGGACCCGCCTTCTCGAGGACTTATGGTTAAAATAATGCCTTATCGAGGCCTTACGAATTTCGAACTCACCTCTGAGGTCTTACAGTTTTATGTGTCGCCTTATTAAGGTCTTATGAGCTTGGACTTGCCTTCTTGAGGTCTTATAGTTTAAGTGTTGCCTCATTGAGGTCTTATGAGTCCGAGTATGCCTCAATGAGGTCTTATGTGCCTAAAGGAGGTCTTATGTGATCGAATATGCCTCGAGGAGGACTTATGAGATCGAATAGGCCTCGAGGAGGTCTTATGAGATCGAATATGAGATCGAATATGCCTCGAGGAGGTCTTATGTTCGAATGTGCCTCGAGGAGGTCTTATGAGATCGAATATGCCTCGAGGAGGTCTTATGAGATCGGACTTGAAAGCATACCGAAGAGTCGAACAAAATCTTTAGGTTATGATGTGAATATACATCAGATAGTCTTTGCTATTGCAGTAATAGTCAATACATCATACTGATCCGGGCGGATTAGGTCAGGCTAGTTGGGCACGGCTCGCTTTGGCCGTTTGACCCTTACATTTATTCTTATTGACCCTCGCCTTCTTCGGAGGGTGATCTAGTATACAATGATTTACCCTTAGATACCTTTGTAGTAGCACGATGTTCTTGCTGCCTCGTTAAAAACCTTGCCGAAAAACCCGAGTTGGGACAAAAACGGTCGAAGGAAAAAAGAGTGCAGCTCGTGCTTTCAGTCTCTCCGATGTCCGAACTTGTCTTAGCGACCGATCATCGACCTGCACGGGTTAGGATCGGACAAGTCTCAAAAAATTTATGGAAGCGAAGAAGAAAGAAGACTTACCTTTAGCAGTAGTATCTCTTCAAGTGGCCTATATTCCAGTTATTGGGTAGTTCTTTCCCATCCATCGTTCCTAACTTGTACGAACCCTTTCCGGTTACCTTCAAAATGGTGTAAGGGCCTTCCCAGTTCGGTCCTAATTTCCCTTCGTTAGGGTCTCGAGTGTTGAGGGTGACCTTTCTTAGTACCAAGTCCCCTATATTGAAGTGTCGAAGACGAGCCCTTCGGTTATAATATCTCTCGATCTTTTGTTTCTGAGCTGCCATCCTAACTAGTGCGGCCTCTCTCCTTTCGTCTAAAAGATCCAAGCTGGTGAGCATCGCTTCTTGGTTGGTAACCTCGGTTGCATACCGGAATCTAGCGCTGGGTTCGCCCACCTCGACTGGGATCAAGGCCTCGGCTCCGTAAACCAAAGAGAAAGGAGTGGCACCGGTACTAGTCCTTTCGGTTGTCCGGTAGGCCCATAGGATTTCGGGCAGCATTTCTCTCCATTTTCCTTTTGCGTCTTGTAACCTTTTCTTTAGGTTCTGAACGATGGTCTTGTTGGTCGACTCAGCCTGCCCGTTTCCGGTGGGATGGTACGGGGTTGACAATACCCTCTTGATCTTGTTATCCTCGAAGAATCTTGATACCTTGCTCCCAACGAACTGTTTCCCATTGTCACATACTATTTCGGAAGGCATCCCGAACCGACACACGACGTGGTCCCAAAGGAAGTCGATTACTTCTTTCTCTCGAACCTTTTCGTAAGCCTGCGCTTCAACCCATTTGGAGAA
>NW_017677990.1:4731-7302 GCF_001879085.1 Nicotiana attenuata
CGAAGGTAGATTCTGGTTAGCCTCTTTTTACCGGAGGCTTACACTTTGACTGCTATTTTGCCTTGGACACCTCACCTACTGCGAACATCTCTCTTGCGGCGCATTGCTCCCCGTACACAGTGATGACCCCCTCGGCAGATGGGAATTTCAGCATTTGGTGCAGCGTGGACGGTACAGCCCCGATGTCGTGTATCCAAGGTCTTCCGAGCAGGGCGTTGTACCTCATATCGCCCTTAATAACACAGAACTTGGTCGCTTTCGTAACTCTGCCCACGTCGATCATCAGAGTTATTTCCCCTCGTGTTGTCTCCGTAGCCATATTAAATCCATTCAATACTCTCACTTCAGAAATTATCTGCCCTGTCAGTCCCAACTGTTCGACGACCCATGACCGAATTATGTTAGCCGAGCTTCCGGGATCGACCAAGACACGCTTGACTTTAGTGTCTCGGACCATCATGGATATTACCAAAGCGTCGTTATGGGGTTGTGCTGGTCCATCGATTTCCTTGTTGCTAAAACACAGTGTTCCCTCTGGTGCATAATCCCTGATCCGCTTCTCCCTTGTGATCGATATCTTGGTACGTTTCAGTATTGGTACTTGAGGTGCGTCTTCCCCTCCAATTATCATGTTATGGTGTGCCGGGGTTCCTTCCTATCGGCTGGTCGATCTCGATTTTCGTAATGATTTTTGGCCCGATCACTGAGAAATTCTCGAAGGTAACCTTCATCGAGCAACCGGGCGACTTCCTCCCGCAGTTGCCTGCAATCTTCGGTTCTGTGGCCATGTGTGTTGTGGTACTTACATATTAACTTGGGATCCCTCCTCGATGGATCGGACTGTACCGGGTTTGGGCCATCGGGCTTCTTTGATACGTCCGATCGCCGACACCAAGGTAGCCGAATCGACACTGAAATTATATTCAGCCAATCGGGGTGCTTCCTGTCTATCGACGGCTTTCCCGAGGTTGGCCTTCGGTAACGGTCTTCTGTTCCTCTCATAGCCACGGTCGTTCCTCGTAAATTTAGGCCTCCTATCATCCTGATACGGCCGATATCTTTCCTTGTTCGGTCTCGAATCTTTGTAGTTTTCCCTACGAGGTCGATCGAAATTCCTATGTGTGGATGGTGAATCCGAACTTGCTCCGCTGTGGTCGTCCTCTACCCTTATCTTCGATTGGTACCGGTTATGGATGTCTGCCCACGTAACTGCTGGAAACTCGATCAGACTTTGCTTTAATTACCTGGATGCGGCTGAGTTGTTGGCGTTCAATCCTTGAGTGAAGGCTTGTACTGCCCAGTCATCCGTGACTGGGGGAAGATCCATCCTCTCCATTTGAAATCGAGACACAAATTCCCGGAGTGTCTCGTTTATGCGCTGTCGGACCTTGAATAGGTCGGATTTCCTTGTTTCTACCCTGATCGCCCCGGCGTGAGCTTTCACAAAGGCATCGGCTAACATGGCGAACGAATCGATGGAATTTGGCGGTAAGTTATGATACCACGTCATTGCCCCCTTGGACAAGGTTTCTCCAAACTTTTTCAACAAAACTGACTCGATTTCATCATCTTCGAGGTCGTTTCCCTTAATCGCGCATGTGTATGCTGTCACATGCTCGTTTGGGTCCGAGGTCCCATTATACTTCGGGATATCGGGCATTCTAAATTTCTTAGGGATAGGTTTTGGGGCGGCACTGGATGGGAACGGTTTTTGTACAAACTTTTTAGCGTCAAGGCCTTTCAGGACCGGAGGTGCACCTGGTATTTGGTCGACCCTGGAGTTGTATGTTTCTACTTTTTTATCGTTGGCCTCGATCTTTTCCTCCCCCTTTTCGATTCGTTCGGTCAATTCTTCTAGCCTCCTAAGAACTGCAGAATCAGCATCCGGCCCACCCCGTTCCGGTTGTACTGGGGTCGGATTGATGATTGCAGCTGCACGGGGAGCCTCCTCGGACCTGACAGGCTCCTGGACCCGGCTCTGGAGCTGAGCTATAGCCGATTGCTGGGCTTGCAGCATGTCAAAAATCATTTTAAGGTTGATAGTCTCTTCGCCGACTGCCTGGGCCCTCGAATCGTCCTCTCCCCGGACGCTATGTGATGATCCGGAGGCCTGATCAGTGTTGAGCGCCATCCGGGAATCGGCATCTATCGGGTTTTCGAGCCCGGGCATTCCATTGTTTCCTGTCTGCTGTTCTAGTTCGTTGTTGATTGATTGTGCCATTCTATGAGTTGGTAATTTGAATGTAAGATGGACTCTTTTGCGAAGAACCAGTGTACTGTGATGCGTCAAGAAAGAGTATCAAAGAGCTCACTAATATCCTTAGCCCCACGGTGGGCGCCAAACTGTTTACCCTGGAATCCGGATAACAATTGAATTTATATGGGGTTTTAAGGATCCGTGAACTAAAAGATACAAAAGGTTTGGATTGAGGAAAATAAAAGATAAAGACTCAACAATTGCTGCTAAAGTAAATAATCGCAGAATATAATATTGCTTAGAACAATTGTGCTTGATAGCGTACAAGAATTGAGAGAGATGGTACTGTAGTGTAATGGTTTCCGATCCCCTCT
>NW_017677990.1:18630-19289 GCF_001879085.1 Nicotiana attenuata
GCAATGTTAGTTTTCCTAATATCTTTATACAAAAAAAAATTCCCAACCAGATAAAGAACAAGAAAGAAAATGTACTACTCTTTATAAATGCTTTTTGTCATACTCATGTAAAATTCTTCAATAGAAGTCGGTTATGAAATTGAAGAGATAGGTAACTGCTCGGTAATTCACAACTTAAGAGCATGGGGGTAAGATGAGCTATAACTATATTGTCAAAATTCTCTTTTATTTATATTAGAAAATTGAACTACTTTCAAACCGCCTGAAATGATAGTAACTTCTAAACTTTTGGGTAAAGCCCACCAATCGCCCCTTTTGTCAATAATGGTTTTCTCCACTTGTTCCCTTGGTGGCTCGAACTCTTGGTTTGAAGTTGAGCGCTCTACACTCACCATGTTTTGTCGCATGGCATTTCATTCTAAAATTCATGCATAATTGTAAAGGAGACGCCTTATCAGAAGCCATGTGCATCAAATTTTCGCACAACGAATTAAATCTGAAATAAAGGTTCTATTGATCATACAACATCCTTCTTGCTCTTCGGTGGCGGCAATTCTTGACCTTTGATGGATCAAATTCTATCCCTCGGCGGCTCACAATGAACCCAAGTAGTTTTCCGGCAGGAACCCCAAATGCACATTTCGCGGGATTCGGCTTCA
>NW_017677990.1:23329-25254 GCF_001879085.1 Nicotiana attenuata
CGTGACTCTCAATACTACGAGGATAGGAGGCTCGGGTATGTTTCCCGAGCTGACATGACTCACACTCTAATGTGGATAAACTAGACAAACCAGGCACCATCTTCTGAAGCTTAGATAAGCTTGGATATCCTAAACGTCTATGAATTAGGTCCGGAGGATCTGTAACTAGACATGCCTCGGAGGATTTTAGGGAGTTAAGGTAGTAAAGCCCTTCTGATTCAAGTCCTGTTCCAATCGTCTGCCCTGTACTGCGGTCCTGCATAATAAAAGAATCATCAATAAAATATATACCACAATGGAGGGCACGAGTCAAACGACTAACAGATGCAAGATTAAAAGGACAGCCAGGGACATAGAGAACAGAATCTAGAGTGACAGAGGGTAGGGGATTCGCTTGTCCAACTCCTTTTGCTTTGGTTTGAGACCCATTGGCTAAAGTAACAGTGGGAAGAGACTGTGAATACGCAATATTTGACAAAAGTGATTTATTACCAGAGATATGATCAGAAGCGGCTGAGTCCACAACCCATTGTCCAGGAGGACTAGACTGGGAAACACAAGCAAAAGAATTACCAGCAACAGAAGTATTAGTCTGAGCAACAGAAGTTACTTGTGGAGATGTCTGCTTACTTGCTCGATACTGAAGGAACTCATTATACTCCCCTTCAGATAAAGAAAATCCCTGGTTACCTGTAGTCTCAGTCTGAGCAACATAAGCATTTTTGGTTGGGCGGCCATGTAAAGAATAGCATACATCACGAGTGTATCCAAGTTTATGACAATAGGAGCACTTGGGTCTAGATCTTCCAAAACGACCTCCTCCTCGTCTATTCTCCATAGTATGAGATGCCCGATTGTCCACTGATTGGGATACGAGGACAGATGAGTCAAGTATCTGTGATGAGCTCACTGGGTGACTAGGTGCTGCAGCAAGGCGAAGTAATCGAGAGAATAATTCATCAACTGTGGGGACGGTTGGACTAGCCAAAATCTGGTCACGTACTGAATCAAGGTCATTAGGGAGTCCAGCGAGTGTAAGAACTAGAAACATCTTCTGTCGTTGCTCTTGTTGTTTTTCAATACTAGCAGAAACTGGGATCAACGTCTCAAATTCTTCCATGACTGCCTGAACTTGTCCCAAGTAAGTAGACATATCTAATTCCTGTTTCTTCAAGCTTGTCATTCGCGATATTACATCATAGAAATGAGATATGTCATTAGTGTATAGATTACGAGCCTTTTCCCAAACTAAATAACATGTCTGGAATGGACGGAACAAGGGCATCAACTTGGAATCAATAGATCGCCACAGGATACTATATAACTGAGCATCGACCTTCTCCCACTGTGTTTTGGCCTTTTCATCACCTTCGCTAGCCTTTTTTGTTAAATGATCTTGAACTCCTTGACCTTTACACCACAACTCGACAGATGAAGCCCAATCTAAGTAGTTTGAACCTCCCATTAAAGGTTCTGAGGTAATCATAACACCGGAACTGCCAGAACCCGGGTTTCTAGACCCGAAAGCATCGACTCCCAAAGACATGGTTGGATTATCACCAAATAACAAAAAGAATCAACTGAAAATTCTACTGAAACAGATGAAGAAACACTGTGTTTAGCCGGAAAAGTACTGTAGCTGCCGGAAAAATCAGTGTAGTCGCGGAAAAACTCAAAGTGGTCGGAATTAAAAAATAAAAATATGGACAGGCTCGGAATTGCAGGGCGATCCAACTGTCCTGAAGGAGCGAAGCCGAAATCTGACAGGAAGGGGTCTCACGCGCCGGCGCGTGGGACAGACGCGCCGCCGGAAACAGTGCTCCGACAGGCGCGTGACGGCACGTGGGTGACTGTTTTCCGGTAATTTTTTCTGGGGTTTGGTCGGATCTCTCTTGGGAACCTTGTGGTGGTGTTGGATTTTGCAC
>NW_017677991.1:0-25254 GCF_001879085.1 Nicotiana attenuata
AAGGAGAGAATAATTCAGTAGGAAAAATTACAGAACAACCATTTCAAGAACAGGTCATCGCGGACCGCCCATTCAGGGTGCGGCGCGTGGGAGGCACCGCGGGCCCGCGTGAAAGCGACAGCGGGCCAGAGCCACTGAAACAAACACCAAAAATAGCACCTCTCTGATTATTACCAACCAAGCGGACCGCGTAAAATGGGGCGCGGCCGTTTGAGCCAGCGCGGACCCGCAAACAATTAGGGATGCGGCCCGCGCTGGAGCCAGGTTAACTTTTCAGTCAAGGGGCCCACCTGCGGACCGCACCATCAGTAGTGGGCCACGTCATGGCCCATGCCGGACCGAGAGAAAAAGACGCGCGGCCGCGCTGAGGCCTAACGTAGGGACTGAGTTAAGGGTTTGACCAAATTCGTCCATTTTTGTTCAATGGCTGGTTTGAGTCCTAGTCTGTTCCTTACTCAATTAACCCCAACAATGAAAATCATACACCAGCATCCAAAAGCAACATATAAACTACCAAACATCATGAGTCAGAAAAAAACGGAAGACAAAGGAAGCTACAACTACTGGGAGATAAACAAAAAATTAAAAATAAACATAACTAAAGATAATTGTTAAGAATTGTTACCAGGAATAAGAAGAATGAAGGATGTCTAATGGCAAGACACAAGAACGGTCTCAAGAGATGAACAATTAGAAAATTTAGAGTCTCAAGGTGTTCAAATTTGCCAAAAGTGCAAAATGAGGCTTTAGGTCCCTATTTATAGAGAACTGGGGCCCCGTACTTACCCACCAGCGCGGCGCGTGAAAATGACCGCAGACCGCGCTGGGTTTAATTTTGAACCTTTGCAGGAAATAGCCCACACCGGACCGTACAATTGGGACGCGGCCGCGTGAGACCATCCGCGGACGCGCAGTAACATGACTGCGCCGCGTGAGCAAACTTCAGAGAGCATACATCTTCAGCTCATGCCAGTGCGGACCGCACAAAGCCCACCGCGGCCGCACTGGACAACTTCAGAATTGTGCACTTTTTACACTTTATTTTACAACTGCTTCAATACAATCCCTGCAACATCTCACAAACAATTAGCTCAAAAAATCCTAATCTACAAAGAAAATCAAAGAGAAAGAAAAAGATATGGTTTGCCTCCCAAGAAGCGCCTGATTTAACGTCGCGGCACGACGCATGTTACCATCATATCACTTCAAATTAATGAGTGCCACCACGTGGCTGTCATCAAACTTTCCCAAATAATGCTTGACACGATGCCCATTGACCGGAAAACTTCACCATTCTTGTTCTTGAGATCAAGAGCACCAAACGGAGTCACACATACAACTTCAAATGGCCCACTCCACTTTGACTTGAGCTTTCCCGGAAATAACCTCAACCGGGAGTTGAAAAGAAGAACCATATCACCAACATTAAATTCCTTCCCCCGAGCATATTTGTCATGAAGATACTTCATCTTGTCCTTATACAAGGACGAGCTGGAGTAGGCATGAAATCTAAACTCATCAAGCTCATTAAGTTGCTCAACACGGAGATTCGCCGCAACATCCCATTCCAAGTTCAACTTTCTCAAGGCCCACATAGCTTTGTGCTCCAATTCCACCGGAAGATGGCAAGCTTTCCCAAACACCAACCGGTACGGGGACATACCAATTGGGGTCTTGTAAGCCGTCCGGTAAGCCCATAAAGCGTCATCCAACTTTTTCGACCAATCGGTCCTATTAGCATTTACCGTCTTGGACAAGATACTCTTTATTTCTCGGTTGGACACTTCCACTTGACCACTGGCTTGAGGATGATAGGGGGTGGTCACTTTGTGATTTACTCCATACTTAGCAAGCAATGAGTCGAAAGCCTTGTTGCAAAAGTGCCACCCCCCATCACTAATGATAGCACGAGGGGTACCAAACCTTGTGAAGATACTCTTTTTCAAGAATGCCACAACACTACGGGCTTCATTGTTGGGCAGAGCCACAGCTTCCACCCACTTTGAGACATAGTCCACCGCCACGAGAATATAAGTGTTCCCACAAGAGCTCACGAACGGACCCATGAAATCGATTCCCCAAACATCAAAAATATCCACCTCGAGAATCGTATTGAGAGGCATCTCATCCCTGTTTGAAATTCCGCCGGCCCTTTGGCATGCATCACATCTCTTTACCAAGTCACTAGCATCTTTAAACAAAGTCGGCCAATAGAAACCGCAACTCAAGATCTTTGAAGCCGTCCTCACCCCTCCATGATGGCCACCATAGGGGGAGGAGTGACAAGCCTCCAATATGCTCAATTGTTCGCCTTCCGGAACACATCTTCTAATCACACCATCCGTGCAAATTTTAAACAAGTACGGATCATCCCAATAAAAATTCAAGCTATCCCGTTTGAGTTTCTTCTTTTGGTTGGAAGAGAGATCACACGGGACAATTCCGGTCACAATGAAGTTGGCGATGTCCGCGAACCATGGCAAGTCACACGTTGACACAGCAAGAAGTTGCTCGTCGGGGAATGCATCATTTATCTCAAGACCGTTACATGGCCTCCCTTCTTCCTCTAACCGGGACAAATGGTCCGCTACTTGGTTCTCGCTTCCCTTCCGGTCCACTATTTCTAAGTCAAATTCTTGAAGGAGTAACACCCACCTCATCAATCTTGCTTTGGAATCCTTTTTGGTCATCAAATATCTAAGGGCGGCATGGTCCATGTGCACAATCACCTTGGCCCCCATAAGATAGGGCCGAAATTTCTCCATGGCAAATACAATGGCCAATAACTCTTTCTCCGTCACCGTGTAATTCTGTTGAGCTTCATTCATAGTCTTACTTGCATAATACACGGGATAGAATATTTTGTTAACCCGTTGACCCAACACCGCCCCCACTGCAACATCACTAGCATCACACATTAGTTCAAAGGCAAACTCCAATTAGGTGCAGTTATGATAGGGGTAGTGGTCAACTTGTGTTTTAAGAGTTCAAAGGCCTCCATACACTTTTCATCAAAAACAAACTTGGCATCTTTCTCTAGTAGCTTGCACAATGGATTCACAACCTTCGAGAAGTCTTTGATAAACTGCCGGTAGAACCCGGCGTGTCCAAGAAAACTCCTCACCCCTTCGACAGAAGTAGGGGGAGGGAGCCTCGAAATCACCTCAATTTTCGCCTTATCAACCTCAATCCCATATTTTGAAATCTTGTGGCCTAACACTATACCTTCTTCAACCATTAAATGACATTTTTCCCAATTGAGAACTAGGTTAGTTTCTTCACAACGAGCCAAGACTTTATCCAAATTCACCAAGCATGCATCAAAAGAGTCACCAACCACACTAAAGTCGTCCATAAAGACCTCCAATATGTCCTCCACCATATCGGTGAAAATAGCCATCATGCAACGTTGGAAGGTCGCCAGAGCATTGCACAATCTGAATGGCATCCGGGAGAAAGCAAATGTTCCATAGGGGCATGTAAAAGTAGTCTTCTCTTGGTCCTCCGGGGCAATTAAAATTTGATTGTAGCCCGAGTACCCATCCAAGAAACAATAGAATGCTCTCCCCGCAAGACGATCAAGCATTTGGTCGAGGAATGGCAAAGGAAAATTATCCTTGCGGGTCATTTTGTTGAGTTTCCGGTAGTCCATGCAAACTTTCCACCCGGTAATGGTTCGAGTGGGAATAAGCTCATTGTTGTCATTTGCGTTGGCCTGACGGCCTCTACGTGCAACTTGAGGTGGTTGAACCTCTTCGGGCTCAAGATCATCTACCTCCTCCCCCGCATTCACGTTGCCAAGAGGGTCGTTTGCATTAAGAGCCATAGTACTTGAATGATCGACACAAACAAAATTAGTAAACAAGAAGGAAAGAGAAGCAAAATATAAAACGAGCTAAACAGATAGTCAACACCGTAAGCTCCCCGGCAACGGCGCCAAAAAGTTGATCGCTGCCGACTCAACACTACACTAAGGTAGGAAGAGCGGGTTGCAACAGCTTTTACCCGAATAGTGGTTCGGGATCGAATTTCCACAGGGAGCTAGTAATGGAGTTGTATTGTCTGTTTAGTCTAGAATTACAGTTGTGCTTCTAATATCACTTCAAACATCCTTGGTTTTGATTTTTATATCTATTATTATAAGACTAATGATTGAAGCTAAATTATGCTACAGGAATATTGCTAAGTTGTAATTAATATAGAGAAAGGCACTAGGGTCGCATTGCCTAGGTGGCTAATTAACGGGTAGATGCTACTAAGGATAGATTGACATGTTTGGGGCTTATGCTATAACCGTTGCACAATTGTACCCACTCTCACACCTCTCGGTAAAGAGAGTGATTTTGCCCAATTGACTCTCTCGAGACCAATTGGGTAGGCCAACTAAACCAAGCAACTAGGGTTCAACTGGGGTGATTACTCTCTCGAGGTTTAACCCGTTAATTGGGACTACCATTTCTCATGGGTCCATCCCAATTCCTTGTTGGGTCAATTTTGGGGTTATAGACTCTCTTTCTCAAGAAGAGTTAAACCCACCAAGCTAGAATCAGTGTTTGCAACCACCAATCCTTAATTAAAACCTAAAATTAACCCAAATAGCAAACACCCAATAACAATCTAGCCTTAGATGGAAATACCCATCAATTACCCACACTAGGTTTGAGCCACAACCCTAGCTAGCGAGTTTAGCTACTCATGCTAGATGCAAAAATTAAAGAAATAGATGAAGAAGTAAACATATTAATTGATTGCTAAGAAGAAATACAATATTGAAGAGTAAGAATGCCAAAAATGGCTAAACTAGGCGTTCTCACGAGCTCAGCAGCTTCAGAAAAACAAAACTTAACCTAAAAATGGTAAAATGTTCTATTTATAGTGGATGAAAAAACTGGACAAAAATACCCCTGCTTGGTCAGCGCGGACCGCGCAAAAAGGTAGCGCGGCCGCATTGGCTCTTGAACTTCTGAATTTTAACTCTCTGAAGTTGAGGACCGCGGACCGCGCAAAAGTGCGGCGCGGCCGCAGGAGCTCTGGCGCGGACCGCGTGAGTGTGACCGCGGCCGCGTGGCTTGCTCTGGACCCAAACTGGCATCTCTCTGAATCTCTTCACGCGGGCCGCATGACAAAGTGGTGCAGCCGCGTGAGCTGAACGCGGGCCGCAAAAATCCAACCGCGGCCGCGTTGTGAAAGTTCTAAATATACACTTCTCTGAATCTCCTAGTGCGGCCGCGTGCATTTTTGTGCGGTCCGCACTAGGATCTTTTTCCATCACTTTACTTGGCCTTTGATACTTGAGCAGGATTCACTCCGTTTTGAGCCGATCTTCGACATTTCGTCACTTTAATTTGTCACTCAAACCTGCAATCAAGCACAACCTGTGAGTATTCTGGGACTATTTTGTAGCAATTTATACTCAAAGCATAGGCAAGTAGGGGCATAAAACACGTTAAAATTCTACTTATCAAGTAGTAGGTCGTGGTTTTTTCACCTTTTGAGTCGGATGTTTTCCACATAAAAATACTTGTGTTCTTTACTTTCCGCATTTATTATTTCTACAATAGTCGTTTAAGGAACACATAGAAGAACCAGGTCCTTCTATAATCTGTGCACGCGAAAATTGGACACCACACAAATCACCCCTCTTGTGTGACATTAAAGTATAAAACATCATTGTGAAAATCAAAATATCCAATTTAAGTGAGTTCCTTTGTTACACCATAAAGTTTTGGTTGATCTCTACCCATCATTAATGATTTAATTTCATTCTTTATAAATAGAACGAAAGACAAGATCAGATCGGATGCATTTAGAGTCCATAGTGTCAATAAGCCCACATTTTCGTTCTATTAATATTTTTGTTCTATTATCTCTTCATTCTATCATTTTTCCTTATCAATTCGTACATCCACATTATGTTATCTTATTAGTCCTATCAATCTCCTATGTCTTCTTCCTCCAGCTCCCTCTAAAAAAGTTTCAAGAAATAAAGCACCAAAACTATGGGTTGTGAAGTATATTGACCAAGGACAAGAAAAAAAATACATAGCTAGTCACCCCCGTAGAAATGACAGTGCTGGTCTTGTTTATTCATTCACTTCAAAACACCTGAATTGTTTTAACTTAAGTTGCGAAAAAGAAATAGATACTAGAAAAAACTTTCAGAATGTGTGAAAATGCCTGCTAAAGATGGAAAATAGAAGTCCTTCTGTATTTATTTCCCGCCTTAATGTTATAGAGGAGGGAAACGCAGATTTCAGAGATGAAATGGTGAAATTTGGGTGAAGGACAAAAAAGCCCTTAAATTTAATTTAATGAGATCAAATAATAAGGGTATTTTGGAAAATTAATTTATGTATAGAAAGCTAACTTACTACAACTACGCAATAGGATAGCAAAACCCTTTTTCATACGGGTGTGTTCTCTTCAGCCAAGATCTAATGGTGTCTTTTTTCACATCGGGCCCCAAAAATTTTGTTTTGTTTCTTCGATAGCCTCTGATTCAAGAAAAGTGCACTGTTCCGACTAAATATTTACATAAATTTGGATTGGACGTAACCTTAGTTATATATTTGTCGCAAATAGCCTTTTTGTTCCATCCTCTATAATACACTAAAGATTGGCATAAAATCTGTTTAAATGTGTACGGGGTAAAAAAATTTAGTAACAGCGGGGCGAATGACGGAATGACACGTGGAACTAAAGACATACGGGACGTGAGTCAGCAAACAGCTGGCATCGAACGTAAGCATGCCATCGATGCTGAATGAATTCCGAAGACAGAGTAGCCGGTAACAAAGATTCAAAGCATTGTCATTGGATAGCATTCAATGGGCAGCTATTATAGAGAATATTTGCATTTGTAGTCAATCGTTATGCAGCTATCAATGGTGATTTTTTTCTCATTCAATAGGGGCTTGATTTGGGGATCTTGTCTCCCTAAAAAGGGCTATAATTAACATCCATTGTAGACATAGAATACTCTGCACCCAAAAAAAACTATAATCTACTTTCATATTACGCTTAGTCTTAGTTCTTGAACATTGTTCCCACTCTTGCCATCGGAAAGGCCAAGTACTTAGTCAGGCTTGTAATCTTCTTTACTTTCATTAGATAATCTTGTTTATGTTCTTATTTATTTACTATTTTTGGGTCAAATCGATTCGCTTATCTATAAACCACGTTATAAATTTAACTGTACCGTTCTACGGGGTAAACAGTTTGGCGTCAAACGTGGGGCATAGTGTCACGATCTGACCGGTCATTTGGAACATTTGCATTCTGTTCAGCTATTTGAAGTCTTGAGTAGCTTCATATGATGTATTATGACTTGTGTGAATCGTCGGTTCTGGTTTTCAGGCGTTTCAGGATTGATTTGGAAGAATTATTCTCAACTAGGAAGCTTTAAGTTAGAAGAGTTGACCAAGTTTGACTTTTGTGTATTTGACCTTAGTTTTTTATGGTTCTGTTAGGTCTAGATGGTGATTTAGGACTCGAGCGTATGCTCGGATTTGCATTTGGGTGTTTCTAGAGGGTTTCAGCACTATTTGGCAAAAGTTGGTAATTTGAAGGTTTGGAATTTTTATAAGCTTGAACGGGAATTGACTTTAATGATATCGGGTTCGGATTGTGGTTTCAGGGATAGGAATAGCTTCATTATATCATTTTGTACTTGTGTGCTAAATTTGAGATCATTCTGAGTTGATTTGATATGGTTCGGCACAAGTTTTAGAAGTTAAAAGTTCAAAAGTTCATTAAGTTCGATTTGAGGTACGATTTGTAGTTTTGATGTTGTTATACGTGATTTGAGGCCTCGAGTAAGTCCGTGTTATGTTATGGGACTTGTTGCATGTTCGGACGGGTCCCGAGGGGCTCGAGTGAGTTTCAGATCATTTCCATGCTCTTTGGCACTGTTGATTCCTGGTGTTTCAAACCTTCTTCGTGATCGCGGAGATCGGGTCGCGATCCCGTAGTGTATTATGGGAGATGGCCTTTTCCTTTATCATGTTCGCGATTGTGTTAACGCGTTCGCGTACCTTTGTGATGCCTGAGCATCTCATTCGCGTTCGTTAGCTTGTGTTCTCATAGAGTTGAGTTGAGAAGCTGGGACTGGAGGTAATGTCTTCGCGGTCGCAAAGTTGTCGTCGCGTTTGCGTAGGGTTGGAGTTGTTGTGCATCACGTTCGCGAGGTCTATGCTGCGAATGCGTAGGGTCTTTTGTGGCTGTGAGTTCTTGTGCATAGCGAACGCAATGGTCCTCCCGCATTTGCGAAGTGAGTACCTAGAGCAGACCTTTAAGTACTCTATTTCGAAGGTTTCGGGAATTTTATCATATTTGAGCTATGGAGCTCGGATTGAGGCAATTTTCACCACATAGATTGGGGTAAGTGTCTTCTACTCGATAGTGATTATATTTCATGATTCCATCTTCGTTTTGTGGCATTTGATTGATGATTTCAAATCTTGGTGGTTTTTGTCTAATATTCATAAAGTGAATTTTTGAGTTCGGAACATCAATTCGAAGTCGGATTTGAGTGTAATTAGTATGGTTGGACTCGAAATTGAATGGGTTATCGGATTTTGTGAGTTTTATCAGGTTCCGAGATGCGAGGCCCGGGTTTGACTTTTTGGTTGATTTTGAGTACTTTATTTCGAAGGTTTCGGGCATTTTATCATATTTGGGATTCTTTCGTTAGGCATTATTTGATGTTTTGAGTTGCTTTTGGCTCGTTTCGAGCCGTTCGGAGGTTGATACGTGCGGGATAGCATTTTTAGAGTGTCGCTTGGCTTGCTCGATATTTATTTTAGCTTGTTTGAGGTAAGTATCTTATTTAAATTTGATTGAGGCACTAGTTGCCTGAATTATTTCTGATAGCTACGTGCTATGGGTACGCGCATGTGTGGGGTTTGAACCCATATGCTGACACCAGGGGTATTTATCCATGCTCGGGTTGTGTTTAGGCTATGATAAGCCTAGAATTGATTTTTAAGCTTTAAGTTATAATGTTCCTCCTATTTGTAACAATGTTGTGAACTATTTGAGCCATGTTTGTGGCTACATAGAGGTATAAGCCCTGAATGAACTTGACAAATGCTATTATGTGATAAAATTGCCGACTTGAGTTGTGATAGCACAGTTTGCACATGCCTACACTTTAACATGTTATTATACCAATCCTGAAGCATGAAATCTGATAATTTTTCATCGTATACATGTGTTCTTGTATACTTACTTCTATGTGACATGATTTGGACTGGATGCATGTGACCACGCCGGGCGAATTGTGTTGTTATGCTTGTGATCACATCGGTCAGATTGTGACTATCAGCACGTAAGTTGTTCGTGCAACATGTGAGTTATCCTTGCGGATCTAAATACTGATATTATGGCACGTGAGTTGTCCGTGCGGTTGATATTGAGACTATGACCACACCGAGCAATTTATGATATTGATCCTGTGACCAGGTTGGACAAGAGCACATTGAATTGGTCGTTCTTGAGTGTGGATAAGGATCCATCCCCCTAGGTCACCCTCTCATGTTTCTCTCTTAATGGTGTACACCCGAATTGTGAGAAACCGACGGGTTTCTGGTTGATGTGATCTCTGGGAGAGCTGGTTACTGTTATGGGCCTTAGGACCGTGTGGTTTTATGCTAGGATCTCTTGTGGTGAGCTTTGGGTAAGGATCGTGGTGTTCTGGAAAGAAGATGTGTCAACTTGAAGGCAATTCAGAAGGAAGTTGGAGAAATATGATAGTTTGATAGTAGGTTGAATCGGCACAGTAATTGATATGATTGGTTCTTTAGGTACTTATGATGTGGTGAGCCTCTGTAGGTGTTTTATAGCAATACTCTTGAGCTTTGGCAGCCAATGCGACTTGGTTAAGTTAAAGAGGTTCAGTTCCAATGACTTGGTTATGTGTAAATGGGTTCCGAAGTGTCCTCGATGATTTTTGCCACAACTTGAGATGGGTATTATCTACATGTATGAGGGGTATGTGGCGTGTTGTGATTTTATCCTAGATGGGATCAAGCGGAAGGTTTCTGACTGGCCAGGTATGCATTCTTCTTGTGACTTAGAGTTGATTATAATATTATCATGCTTTTTGTATGATGGCATGATAGATGTGAAGCATCCTGTGGAATTGAGATTTGCATGTACAAGGTGAAGGTTCAGTTTTGAAGGGAAGGTCGTGAATCTTGAACAATATGGACGATTTCAGATGTTAGATGAATGCTATTACTACTTGGTATTTCCTGAGAAGGGTGTGCATTTCAGAAAATGCATTGTGTTTTGACTTACGGATGCTTTATTGGTATTGCGGTACTCGCCTGGTTGATCGACTGTTGATGTTCAGATTTTGTTATGTGGCACCAAAGAATTATAGAAGTATTTCCTCGTGGGATGATCGTGTATGAGAGATGTGTTAGACATTCGGGCAATGCAGTTCGGATCAGCTATGGTGATTCGTGTGTTCTATGGATTTGGAGACTGGGAGTTCTCAGAAGCAGATTGTTTCGTGGATTGCGGACTGTGAAGATGTGGCCAAAGTTAGCTAGATGGTGGTACGTTTTATAGTTAGATCATTGTGGACTTTTAGAGGGCTAATTATCCATTTGGGGATGACCGAAGTTGATGTGGGGGCCCATTGGTAGGCCCGAGGAGGATATATATTCCATACCGGGTCAGATTTGTTGACTCAGAACTGCTAGCGTTGAGGGATGTGTCATTCGGTTAGAGTTAAGCTTATTCGTATTTTGATATGTTCTATGTGTTATTGTTCTATGCTATGAGGGGTTGTGATTTGTTGGTTATATTCACACATGGTGCGGTTCTGGTTGGGCCTTGTAGCGAAATTCGAGCGAGATGGTGATTGGGGTGTGTAATGGTTATTGCGCCTTGGTTATGTTCTTTCTGGGCTGTGGTATATTGTGTTATTTGTTTCTCCATGGTTATGATCATGCACTTCGTGTGCTTGAGGTCGAATTGGGTGTAGTTGTTGATTTTGAGCATTGTGCTTGAGGTATTCCATATGGACCGATGTTTGGATGGGTCACGCATTGCAGCGAAGCTATGTTAGGATATGATCCTTTGTGTTAGATTCATGTGTCTTGGTCCTACTATGTGTGATGGGTTCATAGCATTGCGTTGTGGTGGTACTTGTTGAGCTTGTAGGACGGTTCTCTCATTTGAGTCGGCTTCCATGATTGAGTACATTTGAATTGTTTCTTATTGGTGCACGGATTGCTCGATTTGTGGCTTTAGGTTGTGTTTGTTGGGCATGTCAATAGAATGGTTGAGTTTGATGAGATGAGGTCATTGGACCTAGAATAGGTACTATCGAATTTGATTACAGTAGGTATGGAGGAATAATTTTGGAAGTCGGCATAGAATTTGGCTTTGGTTCTTGTTGGGCGATAGAGAACTCCATGACTTGTTGATTTGATGAGTGGTTATGAGTTTTTACATGTTTCTTTCATCATTGGTACGAAGGTTTTGGAACGAGGTTTTATTTGATATGAGGTTTATTACCGATACCGGGTTTGTTTTTAACAGCTACTGTGATTGGAAATTATTGCTATGAGTATGCGAGTTATATGGAATATCATGTAATTTCATCTTGGGTTATAGTTATGGATTGATACAACTTGTTCATACTTATACAGGTGTAGATGCGAGATTCGGGTCTAGTGAGGAATTACGGAGGTTAGGAATTGAGTTCTAAGGTTTATGGACTAAGGTTGAAGTAATGATCTTCAATTATGTTGTGTTGTCAGGTTTTCATGGATAGGGGTGATGCGGGATCAGCCCCGGATATGTGCATGATAAGGTTACACAGCGATCTGACGGCTTTAGAACGACTCTTACACGTTCGAGGCCGAACATATATTTAAGTGGGGCAGAATGTAATGACCCGGTCGGTTGTGTTTGAGCATTTGCATTCCGTTCAGATGTTTGAAGTCTTGAGTATCTTCATATGATGTATTATGACTTGTGTGAATCGTCAGTTTTGGTTTTCAGGCATTGTGGGATTGATTTGGAAGAATAATTCTCAACTAGGAAGCTTTAAGTTGGAAGAGTTGACCAAGTTTGACTTTTTAGTATTTGACCCCAGATCAGAGTTTTGATGATCCCGTTAGGTCTGGATGGTGATTCTAGACTCGGGCGATGCCCGGATTTGCATTTGGGTGTTTCTAGAGGGTTTCGGCACTATTTGGCGAAAGCTGTAATTTGAAGGTTTGTAATATTCATAAGTTTGACCGGGAGTTGACTTTGATGATATCGGGTTCAGATTGTGGATTCGGGGATTGGAATAGCTTTTTTATGTCATTTGGGACTTGTGTGCAAAGTTTGAGGTCATTCCGAGTTGATTTGATATGGTTCGGCACGACATCTTCGTGAAGAGGTGGCGACGTTGTTGAAGAATGGTTATCTCAGAGAATTTTAAATTGACCGCTCCAAGAACAACTATGGTAGAAACTGGGACAATGCGGAGCCATCAAAACCGGCAGCAGGGTCACCTCGGATGACAATCAACGTGACCTTCGGAGGGGACGAGGTAAATAGGGTCCGAAAGAAGACGAAGATATCGGTGACTCATGGCAAGAGAATCCGAGAAATTTCAGAAGAGGACATCACCTACACAGAGGAAGATGATGATGGACTTCTTCTACCGCACAATGATGCTTTGGTAATTTCTCTCAATGTTTTAGATTTCAAAATTAAGCGTGTTTTGGTTGATCTAGGAAGTTCAACCGACATTATTCAACTGAGAGTTTCGGACAAGCGAAGTTAACAGGGAACATCATTTCAGTAACAAAACTTCTAGCTCGCTTTAACCTAACATGTGTGACAACCCGAGGAGAAATTTTGGTGCCCACAGATGCCGAAGGTGTAACAAAGGCCACCCTGTTAGAAGTGGTAGATTGCGACATGGGCTAAAATATAATCCTCGGAAGGCTGTGGATACATGAAATGAAAGTCGTACCTTCAACCTACCATCAACTCTTAGAGTTTCTAACACCTGAAGGGATCAAGGAGATTAGAGGAGATCAACCGGTTGCAAGGGAGATGAACGCAGTAACTATTTCCAGCAGCAAGGGCAAAGAAACCAGCAAATAGCAATTACAGGAACCGGTGCCTTCTCCCATCCCAACTGAAGATGATAAAACGAGGAGTCATCAAAATTATATAAGGTATCGAGGTCTTTTCAGGTACCAGAGGAGACGGATGCAACCAAGTCAACCGTAGAAGAGCTCGAACAAGTGGCTTTTTTCGAAGAATTTTGGAAAGGAATTTCCATTTAGGAACGAGGATGAGTCCCATACTCAGGTTAAAACTCATAGATTTTCTTAAATCTAACGTTGATTGCTTTGCATGGTCGCATTCAGATACGACAGGCATTCCATTGGAGGTGGCGGTCCACAAACTGAATATGGATCCAATCTTCCCTCCGGTAAGGCAGAAGAACAATTGATTGTAGAGGTCAGAAATAAGTTTGTTAAGGAAGAGGTAACTGTTTACTTAATATCGGTTCGATTCGAGAGGTAAAGTACCCGGAGTGTCTAGCTAATTTAGTAGTAGTGCCTAAAAAGAATAACAAATTTAGAATGTGTGTAGATTATAAGGATTTAAATAAGGCGTGGCCGAAGGACTCTTTCCCATTGCCAAACATTGATCAAATGATTGATGCTACAGCTGGGCACGAGTTAATGAGTTTTCTTGATGCTTATTATGGGTATAATCATATTAGGATGAACCCAGAATATCAAGAGAAGACTTATTTCATCACAAACTTTGGCACATATTGCTATAAGATGATGCCTTTTGGGCTTAAAAATGCTTGAGCCACTTATCAGAGGCTCGTTAATGACATGTTTAAAAAACAGATAGGTAAGACGATGGAAGTTTATATTAACGATGTGTTAGTTAAGTCACTTAATGCACGATATCATTTGAAACATCTCCAAGAGACGTTTGACATTCTGATAAAGTACAACATGGAGCTCAACCCGGGAAGTGTGCCTTCGGAGTGGGTTCCGATAAGTTCCTGGGGTTTTTGGACTCTCAAAGAAGGAATCGAGGTAAACTCCAATATAATCAAGGCCATCGAGGATACTCCGGACCAGCTAACAAGCATGAAGGAAGTATAGAGGTTGACCGGTAGATTGGCGGCTCTATGCAGGTTCATCTCGAGGCCATTTCATTTCGGTTTTGAAAAAGAAGAATGAATTTTTATGGAATCCGGAATGCCAACAAGCACTGAAAGACCTAAAAAGGTACGTGTATAGCCCTCTGTTGTTGTCAAAATCGGGAAAAGGGGAACAACTATTGATTTATGGGGTGGTCTCGAAAGTAGCGGTAAGTGCCGTCTTGGTTCGGGAAGAAGAAGGCACGCAATTTCCCGTTTATTACGTTAGTAAAATATTATCAAGAGCAGAGACACGCTATTTGCACCTTGAAAAGTTGGCGTTATCTCTCGTTGTTGCCTCTCGAAAGCTTAGGCCTTATTTTCAATGTCATCCAATAGCCGTTGTGACAACCTTTCCCTTAAGGAATGTCCTTCATAAGCTTGAGTTGTCAGGTCGTTTGGCTAAGTGGGTAGTCGAAGTTAGCAAATTCAACATTGAATATAAGCCAAGGCCTGCAATTAAGTCACAAGTTTTGGCTGATTTCAGTCCGGATTAATGCCTTTAGCTGATAAAGAAGCAATATTGGTATCGGGAGTTTGGACTTTGTTTGCGGATGGATCCTCCAATGTAAAAGGGTCCAGTCTCGGGGTAGTTTTAATCACTCCTTCAGGGGAGACCCTAAGGTGGGCCATTAGAACTGTACATTAACTAATAATGAAGCCGAGTACGAGGCTTTAGTTGTAGGACTTGAACTAGCTCGAGGACTAGGTTCCGAGGTCATCGAGATAAAATGTGAATCCCAACTGGTGGTGAACAAAGTGTATGGAATTTTTGACACAAATGAAGAGCGTATGCAATTGTACTTACACAAGGTTCAATCATTACTTACACGATTCAAAGAGTGGTCAATTCCACTTTCCAAGGGAGGAAAATGTAGAGGTAGATTCATTGGCTAATTTGGGTTCATCCACAGAGATGAAAGGATTTGATTCCGGTGCGGTCGTCCAATTGCTGCATTCGGTGTTGGATGTGGATGGCTACTGTGAAGTTAATTCAACCAAATTAATTCGAGACTGGAGAAACGAGTTCATTAAATATCTAAGATATGATAGATTTCCCGAATACCCAAAAGCATCCCGGACACAACGGACCAAGGAAGCCCTTTACTGTCTTGTTAATGGACAGTTATACAGGAGGTCATTCTAAGGACTATTGGCTTGGTGTCTAGGGACCTCGAAGGCCGACTTCGTGATGAGGGAAGTCAAGGAATCTGCGGAAACCACTTCGGTGCAGACTCTTTGGTTCTCAAGTTATTCAAAGTTGGCTACTATTGGCCTCGGATGGAGCAGGACGCAATGACATTCATACAAAGATGTGACAAATGTCAATGCCATGCACAATTAGTGAATCAACTGGCAGAACTTTTGCGTTCGGTGGTGTCACCATGGCCATTCATGAAATGGGGGATAGACATAGTCGGTCTCTTGCCGCAGGGACCTGGTAAGGTAAAATTTCTTTTGGTTTTAATTGATTATTTTACTAAATGGGTTGAAGCAGGTGCTTACTAGAAGATCGGAGAATAAGAGATGATCAATTTTATATGGGACCACATCGTCTGTCGATTCGGAATACTAAAAGAAATTGCTTGTGACAACGGGCCACAGTTCATAAGTACCAAAGTCACAAAGTTTTTGGAAGGATTTAAGATTAAAGGAATTACATCTTTACCATACCACCAAAGTGCTAATAGACAAGCGAAGTTGACCAACAAGGTAATTATTCAAAACCCTAAAAACAAGTTAGAGGATGCTAAAGGCAAATGGCTGGATGAGCTACCGGGTGTTTTATGGGCATATCGAACCACAGTTAAGTCAAGCAAGGGAGAGACACCCTCTCCACTCTTGTACGGTTCGGAGGCTTTGATACCTGTAGAAGTGGGGGAACCGACCTTGAGGTTTTCCCGGGCAAACGAAGAAACAAATAATGAAGTGTTGCTGGTCAAGCTAGATTTGCTTGAAGAGAACCGAGATCTGGCATATGTGAGGATGGTGGCATAAAAGCAAAGGATGAAAAGGTATTACAATCGTAGGGAAAATCTCTAATATTTTAAAGTTGGGGATTTGGTTTTAAGGAAAATCACCCAAAGCAATCAGGAAGTTAACGCCGGGAAGTTGGGATCGACATGAGAAGTACCTTACCAGGTTTCAGCTATAACTGTTAAAGTTTCACGCGAATTATAAAAACAAGATGGAGTTCAACTGCCAAGAAATTGGAACGTGGCTCACCTCAAAAGGTATTACTGCTGAAGATCTTTGCTGGTACTGGAAGTATATGCTGCACTCCTTTTCCCATCGACCAGTTTTTGTCCTAGTTGGGTTTTTTTGGCAAGGTTTTTAATGAGGCAGCGATATAAAGCATACTATGAAGGAAGAACCATCGGCAAGCTGGTGAATCAACAACCAAAAGCTCTATTGCCTTCACTTTAGCATGAGTATAGACAACTCTATATGGATCAACTCGTCTAGCAATCAACTTGTGGATGGTAAAATATCTTTGGATCGATAGCATAACTCGTCTCAAAAGACTCATTGTCTCCGTTGGCCTCTTGAAACATATTATTTACCCTAACAGAGGAAATGAAGAGTCTTCTCTCCCTTCGGATTCTGATGACAAAAACTGATGTATACATTTTTCTTCATTTTTATAATTATGCCAAGACTTCTTTACTAAGTTTGGCATTCGATAATAAAAGAAACTCTTTTTCTTGAGTTTTGTGCAAAAAATATTCTTTTTTCTTTAATTAAAAAGATTCGGGAATCTTTTCTTTGAAACTATCTATCACGACCCCGGTTCGCCCTCCGTGAACCATCGTGACGGTACCTAGTCTCTACGACTAGGTAAGCCTAAATTGCGGAAGAAAAACCAATTTACGAAAAAATAAAACAAATTTAAAACATGAGTAAGTTAATGTACAGCTTCTAAATATGCTGCTCGGCATACACAATATTAAGTTCTCAAAACCAATACATAAATCCAAGACCCGGAAACCCATGAATGACAAGCTAAGAAGTAATACATAGCTCTAACTCCAGAATGTCTAACAGGAACTGAAATACAAAAGGGCTAATACTAAACAGCAAGAATAGAAAGAGACTCCTCGGTCTGCGGACGCGGCAGATATACCTCGAAGTCGCTATAGCAGTCACCTCGCCTCAGGGGTGGTAGGACTGAGTCGAAGTACCTGGATCTGCACATGTAAAACATGCGTAGGAAGGGTATGAGTACACCACAGCGGTACTCAGTAAGTGCCAAGCCTAACCTCGGTCGGGTAGTAACGAGGAAGGTCAGGGCCCTACTGAGGTTAAATAAGATATAAGGTTTAACGGTGTGAAATAAACAGTGTAAATAAGTAACACAGGATATGAAGGACAGCAACAACTATTACAGAGGCAAGTAAAACACAGAAAGAGAATACAGCTCAGCTCCAAGATAACAATCGGGGATCTCCCAAGATACCGTCCTGTAGCCCCTAAATATAAATATCATATCCAGTGGATCTCCCGGGTGCAGTCCCGTAGTCCAACTCGTAAATGCGCGGGAATCTATCGGGTGCAATCCTGTAGTTCCAATATAAAAGTGCAAGGGGATCTCCCGGAATGCAATTCCGTAGTCCCAAAGTAAACATACATGGGAGCTCCCGGAATACCGTCCCGTAGTCCCAAAGTAATACAAAACAGCAACAAGAACTCAACTCAATCAATTTCATATCAAGGTGAAGCAGGTAATCCTAACCTAGCATGTTTCACGTATTAGAAATAAGGCAGTTAAGGCAAATAGATTAATTTAGTCAAGTAGACATGCTTCTCTAGGCTAACAACAGGGTTAATTTCCAAACAGTGTAAGCGAGAAAAGGAAGAACACAATTCAAGGCTATTATTAATGAAAAACTGGATTTCCAAAAATTAGCACAAGTACGCGCTCGTCACATCACGTACAAGGCATTTCTATTATAACAATATCAATCCTAAAGGGAAGGTCCCCCCACAAGTTTAGACAAGCCACTTACCTCGAACCGGCTCAAATGTCAACCCGAAACCACGTTCTTGCCACGAGTATCCGACTCCAAATGACCCAAATCTATACAATTAAATTTCATAATGTAAATAACACTTCAAGTAACTAATTCTACAATTAAATTCTAAGCTAATACGCAAAATTAGGTAAAATGACCAAAACACCCCTCGGGCCCACGTCTTGGAATCGGGTGAAATTTATATTTCCAGAATCCTCACACTCTCACGAGTTCATTCATACCAAAATTACCAAAATCGGACCTCAAATAGTCCATCAAATCCTCAATCAAAGGTCTCCAACACTAAGCCCTAGTTTCCCAAATTTTCACCCTTAATTTCCATAATTTCTAGCTCTAATCCGTGAAGTAATGACATAGGAACGAGTTCTAAGTCCAAATTCCTTACCTCAATGAAGTTTCCTTGAAATGCCTCTTTCAAATCTCCCAAAAAGCTCCAAAGCCGAGATAAAAATGGTGGAAATAACCCCAAGTTCGTGAAACCCCTTTTAAATCAACTGTCCCGCAGTTTCCGCATCTGTGGCCTGTGGACCGCTTTTGCGGTCCCGCATATGCGGCCTCATGACCACTTCTGCGGTTCTTCACTTAACGGACCAAACTGCACCTGCGGCTTCGTAGGTGCGGTCCCATAACCGCATCTGCGGTCCCCTGACAGTTCCTCAAAATCCGCTTCTACGGCTCCCCTTCCACATGTGCGGCATCGCACCTGCGGTCCCCAAACCGCAGGTGCGGAAATACCAGAAGCAGCAAAGTTCAGCAGCTGCACACACCCCTCAAACTCCCCGACAACCATCCGAAATCATCCCGAGGCCCCCGGGACCTCAAGCAAAGGCACCAACAAGTCTAATACCACTGTCCAAACTTGTACCAATCCTTAAAACACCTAAAATAACATCGAAACCTCAAATTAACCATGGATTCAAGCCTAAGAACTCCAAATTTCCCAAAATACGCTTTTGATCAAAAAGTCTATCAAATCTCGTCCGAATGACCTGAAATTTTGCACACACGTCACATTCAACACTACAAAGCTACTCGAACTTTCGGAATTCCATTCCGACCCTCGGATCAAAATCTCACTATTGAACTGGAAACTTCAAAAATCTAACTTTCGGCATTTCAAGCCTAAATTAGCTACGGACCTCCAAAATACAATCCGACCACGCCCCTATACCCGAAATCACCCAACGGAGCTAACGGAACCATCGGATTTCCATTCCAAGGCTGTCTTCACACTATTCCGACTACGGTCAATTTTCCAACACTTATGCTCTCATTTAGGGACTAAGTGTCCCAAAACTCTCCGAAATTCAAAACCGATCATCCCGGTAATTCAAAATAGCAAAAATAAACACGGGGAAAGCAGTAAATAGGGGATCGGGGCATAAATTCTAAAAACAACCGGTCGGGTCGTTACATCCTCCCACACTTAAACATTCGTTCGTCCTCGAACGAGCACAAAGACATACCTGAAGTAGAGAAAAGATGCGGGTACTGGCTGCGCATATCCTGCTCGGTCTCCCAGGTCGCCTCCTCGACCGGCTGACCCCGCCACTGAACCTTCACTGATGCAATGTTCTTTGACCTCAGCTTCCTAACCTGCATGTCCAATATTGCCACTAGCTCATCAACATAAGATAGATCCTTCTCCAACTGGACTGAGCTAAAATCCAACACGTGCGACAGATCACCATGATACCTCCGGAGCATCGAAACATGAAATACCGGATGAACTCCTGCCAAGCTGGGAGGTAAGGCAAGCTCGTAAGCAACCTCCCCAACACGCCTCAATATCTCAAAAGGGCCAATAAAACTCGGAATCAACTTCCCCTTCTTCCCAAATCTCAACCCTTCATAGGCGAAACCCGAAGCAAAACCCGCTCTCCAACCATATAGGAAACATCACGAACCTTCGGTCCGAGTAACTCTTCTGTCTGGACTGGGCTGTACGGAGTCTATCCTGAATCACCTTAACTCTCTCCAAAGCATCCTGAACCAAGTCTGTGCCCAATAATCTAGACTCACCTAGCTCGAGCCAACCCACCGGAGATCTACATCGCCTACCATATAAGGCCTCGTACGGTGCCATCTGTTGTTGTAGGCAAACTCCGCCAATGGCAAGAACTGATCCCAAGAACCCCCAAGCTCAATCACACACGCACGGAGCATATCCTCAAGAATCTGAATAGTGCGCCCGGACTATCCGTCCGTCTGAGGGAGAAATGCTGTGCTCAACTCCACCCAAGTACCCAACTCCTGTTGTATGGCTCTCCAGAATCGCGATGTGAACTGAGTACCTCTGTCTAAAATGATGGAAACCGGAATACCATGCAGACGGACAACCTCCCGAATATAAATCTCCGCCAACCGCTCAGAGGAATAGGTAGTATACACAGGGATGAAATGCGCGGACTTGGTCAGCCGATCCATAATAACCCAAATGGCATCGAACTTCTTCAAAGTCTGCGGGAGCCCAGATACGAAGTCCATGGTAATCCGCTCCCACTTCCACTCTGGAATCTCTATCTGCTGAAGCAATCCACCCGATCTCTGGTGCTCATACTTCACCTACTGACAATTAAGGCACCGAGCTACAAACCCAACTATATCCTTCTTCATCCGCCTCCACCAGTAGTGCTGCCTCAAATCCTAATACATCTTCGCGGCACCCGGATAAATGCAATACCGCGAACTATGGGCCTCCTCTAGAATCAACTCCCGAAGCCCATCAACATTGGGTACACAAACTCGACCCTACATCCTCAATACTTTGTCATCACCAATAGTCACATCTCGGGCATCGCCATGCAACCCTTTGTCCTTAAGGACAAGCAAATGAGGGTCATCAAACTAATGCTCCCAGATACGATCAAACAAGGAAGATCGAGAGACCACGCAAGCTAGAACCCGACTGGGCTCCGAAAGATCCAATCTCACAAACTGCCTGGCTAAGGCCTGAACATCCATCGCCATAGGCCTCTCTGCTGCTGGTAAATAAGCCAAACTCCCCAAACTCTTTGTCCGGTGGCTCAAATCATCTACCACCACATTGGCCTTGCCCGGGTGATACAAGATAGTGATATCATAATCCTTCAACAGCTCTAGCCATCTCCTCTGACACAAATTAAGGTCCTTCTACTTGAACAGATGATGCAAACTCCGATGATCATTATAAATCTCACAAGGCACGCCGTACAAATATTGACGCCAGATCTTCAAGGCATGAACAATGGCAGCTAGCTCAAGATCATGGACAGGATAATTCTTCTCTTGTATCTTCAACTGTCTGGACGCGTAGGCAATCACACTACCGTCCTGCATCAATACCGCTCCAAGGCCAACTCTCGAGGCATCACAATAGACAGTATAAGACCCCGAACCGGTAGGCAATATCAAAACTGGGGCTGTAGTCAGGGCTGTCTTGAGCTTCTGAAATCTCTCCTTGCACTCTTCCGTCCACTGGAACAGAGCACCCTTATGGGTTAGTCTGGTCATAGGTGCTGCAATAGATGAAAACCCCTGAACAAATCGATGGTAATAACCCGCCAAGCCAAGAAAATTATGGATCTCTGTAGCTGAGGATGGTCTGGGCCAACTCTGCACGGCCTCCACCTTCTTCGGATCCACCTGAATACCCTCTCTCGAGACCACATGACCCAAGAATGCCACGGAATCCAACCAAAACTCACATTTTGAGAGCTTAGCATACAGCTTCTTCTCTCTCAAGGTCTGGAGCACTGTCCTCAGGTGCTGCTCGTGATCTTCCCGACTCCGGGAATATACCAGAATGTCATCTATAAAAACAATCACGAATGAATCAAGATATGGTCAGAAAACACTGTGCATCAGATGCATGAAGGCTGCTGGGGCATTAGTCAGCCCGAATAACGTAACAAGGAACTCATAATGACCATACCGAGTCCTGAAAGCAGTCTTCGGGATATCTGGCTCCCGAATCTTCAGCTGATGATAGCCTGAACGCAAGTCAATCTTAGAAAACACACAAGCACCCTGTAACTGGTCAAACAGGTCATCAATACAAGGCAAAGAATAACGGTTCTTCACTGTCACCTTATTCAACTGGCGATAATCAATACACATACGCATAGAACCATCCTTCTTCTTTACAAATAATACAGGAGCACCCCAAGGCGATACACTGGGCCGAATGAAACCCTTATCAAGTAATTCCTGCAACTGCTCCTTCAACTCCTTCAACTCAGGAGGAAGCCATATGGTACGGAGGGATAGAAATGGGCTGAGTGCCCGGCAACAGATCAATGCCAAAATCAATGTCTCTATCAGGTGGCATGCTTGGAAGATCAGCTGGAAACACATCAGAGAAATCCCGTACTACTGGAACTGAGTCAATAGAAGGAGTATCCATACTGACATCTCTCACATAAGCTAGATACAAATCACAACCTTTCTCAACCATACGCTAAGCCTTAATGAAGGAAATAACTCTACTGGGAGTGTGACCTAAAGCACCCCTCCACTCAACACGCGGTGCACCTGGCATAGCCAGTGTCACGGTTTTGGCGTGACAATCAAGAATAGCATAATGGGGAGACAACCAGTCCATGCGCAGAATAATATCAAAATCAACCATGCTGAGCAACAATAAATTGGCTCTGGTCTCAAAACCACCAAGAACAACCAAACATGACCGATAAATGTGATCCACAACAAGAGAATCTCCCACAGGAGTAGAAACATAAACTGGGGAACTCAAAGAATCCCGAGATACACCCAAATGTGGAGCAAAATGAGAAGACACATAAGAAAGTGGAGCCTGGATCGAATAGAACCGATGCATCTCTGTGACAGACCAAGATAGTACCTCTGATGACAGAATCGGAAGCGACAGCCTCAGTACGGGCTGGAAGAGCATAGTATCTGTCCTGGCCTCCCCCTCTAGGGCGACCCCTACCTCCCGAACCTCCACCTCTGGCTGGCTGGGCCGGTAGAGTAGCAAATGGTGTTGGGACCATAGCCTGAGAGCTCGGCGGGGCATGCTGTGGCTAAGGAGTCTGCGGAGGTGCACCCCTCCTAAGTCTGGGGCAATCCCTCACCATATGGCGTGTGTTACCACACTCAAAACAAGCTCTGGGAGGACGTGGCAGTTGTGACTAGCTCGGGCCAGGTCTACTGGACTGACCACTGGAAGCACCTCGTGCAGGAGGCGCACTAGATACTCGAGGTGCGTAATAAGGCTCTTGAGGCCTAGGTGGAGCTGGAATACCACTGGCGGCTGGAAGGGCTGAATGGACGGGGCGACCCATATGACCCCTACCATGACGACTTGCAGTTGGGGCACGGGCACCAGAATAACGGCCCGACTCTCGAAACCTCTTGGCCTCCCTCTCCTCTTTGTCCCTACCATGCATACCCTCAATCCTCCTAGCAATGCTCACCACCTGCTGGTAAGATAAATCCATCTCTAACTCACGAGCCATACTAGATCTGATGCTGGGAATAAGCCCCTCAATGAACCGACGAACCTTCTCGCGAACCGTAGAAACCAAAGCTGGTGCATGTCTAGCCAAGTCAGTGTAGAGGACAGCATACTCCGAGACAGTCATGGTACCCTAGCGCAAATGCTCAAACTCCACTCCCTAAGACTCTAGGGGACATACTCCCTCATGAACATATCTGAAAACTGGGCCCATGTCAGGGAAGCTGCCTCATCCGGATTGTCTCACTCATAAGCACGCCACCATTGATAGGCGGCTCCTCGAAGCTGGAAAGTAGTGAAGAAAACCCCGCTCGATCCTGATATGCCCATAGTACGGAGGATACGATAGCACTCCTCAAGAAATCCAAGGGCATCCTCTGAGGCTAGTCCGCTAAAAGTCGGAGGCTGATACTTCTTGAACCTCTCAAGCCTCTTCTGCTCCTCCTCTGAAGCTGCTGCCCTCTCCTTGGGCTGAGCTGGGGCTACCGGCTGTACAGGAATAGCCTCTAGGACCTGATCAATATGCACTTGCTGATCAGGAGTGCGGGCGGCGGGAGTCTGTGCTCCTCCCCCGGCCTGGGATGTAGCTGCAGCGAGGGGAAGCAACCCTACCTGAGCTAGAGTGGTGTACATAGTCATAAACTGTGCTAAAGTCTCCTGGAGTGCTAGAGTAGTAGTAGTAGACGCATCAGTTGTCTGGAATCTGGCTGGTACTGCTGGTGGTACCTCGGCGGCAGCTCACGCGGGTGCTCTGGCTGCACCACGAGCGCGTCCTCGGCCTCTACCCCAGCCCCGGCCTCTGACAGCTTCAATAGGGGTCGCGGGTGCCTGGTCATCTCGAGTAGCACGTGTCCTCACCATCTATGAGAGAATAGAAGACAGATGTTTAGAATTGTGATATCAAAAATCTCGCACGACAAGGAAATCAAATGAAATGGAATTTTCCTAACAATTACATAGCCTCTCGTAGATAAGTACAGATGTCTCTGTACCGATCGGCGAGACTCTAATAAACCGACTTGTGATTCATGACTCCTATAAACCTAGAGCTCTGATACCAACTTGTCACGACCCCGGTTCGCCCTCCGTGAACTATCGTGACGGCACCTAGTCTCTACGACTAGGTAAGCCTAAATTGTGGAAGAAAAACCAATTTACGGAAAAATACAACAAATTTAAAACATGAGTAAGTTAATAAACAGCTTTTAAATATGCCGCTCGGTATACACAATATTAAGTTCTCAAAACCAATACATAAATCCAAGACCCGGAAACCCATGAATCACAAGCTAAGAAGTACTACATAGCTCTAACTCCAGAATGTCTAACAAGAACTGAAATACAGAAGGGCTAATACTAAACAGCAAGAATAGAAAGAGACTCCTCTGTCTGCGGACGCAGCAGATATACCTCGAAGTCGCTATAGCAGTCGCCTCGCCTCAGGGGTGGTAGGACTGGGTCGAAGTACCTGGATCTGCACATGAAAAACATGCACATGAAGGGCATCAGTACACCACAGCGGTACTCAGTAAGTGAAAGCCTAACCTCGGTCGAGTAGTGACGAGGAAGGTCAGGGC
>NW_017677992.1:0-2435 GCF_001879085.1 Nicotiana attenuata
TTCAGCGGCAAATAAATAACTAATTTGAAATAAACTCTTTTTGTTTTCTTTCCATTGGCAACTTAAAAGAACTTTTCTTCCTTTTTTTACATTTTCTCAAAATTCGGCAGCATTTCGGCACTACTTGGACATTTGGTTTTCCTAATATAGGTAATTAACTCTCCACACTACTATTTTCTCTTTTCCCCTTTTTGTTTTCCGATCTAAATATTCAAAGCCGGTCAACATGCGGGTCCCAAACAGATAAATGCACAAGTAGGATGCAGCAGGATGGTCCATTATTCCGGGTACACCTGTCCTAGACGGACCCAACCCCTGTGTTGAGTCCCCTAAGTCATATGCACGTGAAGCAGATAAGCGTTCCTACTAGGGATCCGGCATGAAGTCAAGTTATTCTAGGTTCAAAACCTGGGTATGTGTTCTAGACTGTGTACCCGAGCGGACAACTCGAGTCGAGGAGGGGGCTACGTACCGGGAACCAAAAGGCCATCCGGCTTAGTAACTTGTCCGGCCTCTTTCTTATTTCAGGGTATTGACACTAACAGAATAGGGAGTCTCAACCAGTGAGCACATCCCCGGAGGTGAGAAGAGAAGGGTTTCGGCACAGTTTATATACAGTTCAGATAATATCAAAGCGGTAAAAAGCAACATTTTGCACATTTAGTATGAAACATGTAGAAAAATTAGATAAAGCCAAATACAACAATATATCTAAGCTCGAATTCTGAACCCTGAACCAGAGATTCTGGGTTCGATCCCCAGCAGAGTCGCCAGAGCTGTCACACCTCCTTTTTACCTACACCCGCAAGGGTGTAAAGGAGTTTTTCCAATTAAAGGACAGTCGGAACGGGATTTATTATTAATATTCAGAGTCGCCACTTGGGAGATTAATGGTGTCCCAAGTCACCGGTTAAATCCCGATCCGAGGAAATTATGACTCTGTTAACAGTCCGCGAACCAGAACTCCGAGTAAGGAATTCTGTTAATCCAGGAGAAGGTGTTAGGCATTCCCGGATTCCGTGGTTCTAGCACGGTCGCTCAACTGTTGTATTTGCTTTTATCTGATTTTTAAACATATTCTAACCTATGTGCTTTTATTTTAACCGCTTTTATTTTATGTCTTTTTAATAAGAATTGCAACGTCGTGAAAATATGTCTCGAACCACGTCACACCAGTGCGCCCGTGGCTTTTGACGCATTCCAACTTCGTTGAGATTTAGATTTGGGTCACATAAACGTGCACCCGCATTAAGGAAGGTAATATTATTAAAATACGCGCCTAAAGCAACTACGCTTTTATTATCTTTGGGGAAAACCATGAAATTCGCTAAACGGTTCACCCGAATTCTAAGTATTTTATAACATCTATTGAGGGCCCCGTGATTTTGCATTTTTATTGGCGAGGCTCATCTCACTTTATTATTTAAAAGGCAAACCTAAAGAAACTATGATTCTTCTATTAAGTCTTGTCTCTAAACGACCCTAATTAATTAGTATTGATGTACTTTCAGTGTCTTGGGCCTCAAAGCTGGCCCTACACAAATTCAGCCGTACTCATAAGAACAAAGTTGCCCAAACATGGGCCCTGTACAAGCAAATTCCAGGCCCAAGTCTGGTCCGAGTAGGGGCCGTCAGATTTGGCTCATAAGTGAGTCCAGATCCAATACGAAGCTTCAGTTGGCCCTCTGAATTCTAATTTCAATCACAACTTGTTAACAGATAAACAGTTTGGAATTCAAAACTCAACGTAAATTTCAAAATTGTTTGCATACCATTATTTCCTGATTTTTGGCAGTCATTAACCCTGGTTAATACTTTTCAACACAAATTAGTCACGGTCTAAACCTGAATGTATTTCCAATGTTCATTTCTGATTTCAATTAATCAATATGACAAGCACACTAAGGTAATCAATCCTTATGGTCACAAATGACACTTTGAATTTCAGTGAGAGATACACTAGCTGTTTCCAGATTTAAGTCAAGGCAATATGTTCTAATATTTTTAATAACACTAAACCATCACTATTAAGCCACTGTTACACCCTGAACGTAAATCTCAAACATGGCAATAAACTAGAACTAATCGCATCTAATATTATTCAACAGGTTAACCATAGAATTCGACAGAAAAGCAGCAGTTTAGTACGGTCTATAGAGTCCTAATTAATACACTTTAAAATATCGTTCAAAGGACTGACTTAAACTGGATTTCTTAAACTAAACAACAACAGCAGAAAGTATATGTGCAAATAGGCAAAGCTTCATCATTCAACTTCAAATTGTGTTCATGCATGTTAATACAAGCTTCCACATCACTTGAGCCTAAGAATATACCTGGAAATTAGGACAAAAGTGAAGAAGAGGGAAGTCAGCTAAAGCAGTAACGAACAACAGCCCAAATTCAAAGCAGCTAGATCACTTTCAAATCCAAAA
>NW_017677992.1:3552-7235 GCF_001879085.1 Nicotiana attenuata
AGACGAAAATGAACAAAATAGAAACAGATAAGGATTACTGAACTCCAAAAAAAACTCGAATCGATTATTCATGAAAGCAAAACAATAATGAGAGCGAAATTAAATCAGACAACTAAACAAAAACCTAAAAGAATTTAAGAAACTCACTGGTTTTAATTCTAAAGTCCTGCCACTTCTCAGATTCAAAATTCGAACATCTCTGGTGAGATTTGAATGCGACTGACGATGGATTCAACATGAGGGAAGTGAGGGGATCACATGGCATCAATTTGGTGAGGTTTGGGGAATTTAGGGTTTTGGCCGGAACTTTGATCGGAGATTCGAGGAGTTCGGAGGGGATTCGAGGGACGTGGTTTGGGGGTTTGGAAAGAGGAGAACAAGGCGGTTCAGGGGTGTTAGTTTGGATGAGTTTGGAAGCGACGCCGCCGTAGGCGGCGGAGGCGGCGTCCACAGATTTGAAGATTCGAAGAGATCGACTATGATTCGAAGAAAAGGGCTTGGGGATTTAGAAAGAGGAGGGTGAGAGGATGGTGCGGTGTAAATTTGGGACCGTTTGGAGACCGGCCGCCGCCGTGAGGCGATTTCCGGCGGCGGTCCAAGGCGGTGAACGGTGGCGTTATGCCGGCGATATCAGGGGTGGTCTGAGATGAGGAATGAGGGGTAGGGGGGGTAGATTCCGACATCTTTTTACACTTAAACATCGTTAGTTCCGGACCGTTGGATTGATGAGATCCAACGGTCCTAATTCAAAGACCATGAAACGACGTCGTTTCAATTAGAAGGGGGCTGGACCGGGTATTGGGATGGGTCTTGGGCTCAATAGGCGGATCTGAGGGGATTTTGATTTGGGCCAGGCCAATTTTGGCCCAGTTTTGGTCTTCTTATCAAGCCCCACTTTCTTTTATTCTAATTGTCCCCCTTTTCAATTTTGTTTTGCTTTTATTTTTGTATTTTATATTTTTTCTGATTTTATAAAATGCTAAAACAAAACAAAGACCTAATTAAACTATTTAACTCCTAAAATTACTTAAAACTTTATTTAAAGATAAGTGCAACAATTAAAAATTAAAAGTGCAAAGAAACTATTTTTTTTTTGCAATTTTCTTTAAATTTTGTTCTAAAACTAATTAATACCTAATTAATACTAAAATTGTGAAATTAAATCCTAAATGCAAAAATGCATATTTTTGTATTTTCATATGAATTAAAATGCACGAATAAAAATGCACCAATCAAAAAATGCCACCAAATTCATGAAAAATTACAAAATACTAAAGAAATTGTTTTGTTTGAAATTTTGGGAATTATTGCTTAGGGAAAAAATCCCGTGCTCACACTATCGCTACGTTAGATGCGCCTGCGTTCAAAGAAAAATCGTAAGTTTTGTGATGGGAGGTTGGTTCGTGCTTCTGTCCACTAGCCTTGCTTTGCTCCGTTCTGGAGGCCTTTTTCGAGTTTCCCTGCGTAACATCTGACTGTTATGGAAATAGTGTTTTCGAAAATATGCAATTGTTGATAAAAGAGTCATATTAGAAACATATTGATATATCAAGTGACTTTTAGATGAACTAGTGACCGTAACATGTTTCAGAGACATTGCAGCTTTCCCATGTTAAAATTTTGAGGGTCCTCCTCAAAATTCTGCCCCGGTTTGGTAAATGATCCTTCGGCCGTTTGCAGGTAACGACCCTTGTTGAACCTTCTTCGGAAATTTGAGAATCCTTCTCAAAATTCTGCCTCAGTTTCTTAATTGATTTCTGACTGTCTGACATATGTTGGCGTTGGCTTGACTTGCTCCGGAATTTTGAGGGTCCTCCTCAAAATTCTGCCCTAGTTTCTGAACTTTGGGAAAAATGGAAATTTTATTATGATATGACCGAACCATAAGGCTGCCTACGTATCCCCTCTTAAATGGGAATCAGGTCAAGCGTAGTTCAATTACTTCAGATTAGTAAATGTAAAGAGTCTAAGCATCATATCTTTTGACTGCGTCTGAATTGATTGGTTTTGGCCAAATTTCTCCATCCATTCTGCAAGTATGAGTACTCCTCCTGTCAGTACCCTGTGAACCATGTACGGACCTTGCCAGTTGGGAGAGAATTTCCCTTTGGCTTCATCTTGATGTGGATAGATCTTCTTCAGCACCAGCTGTCCTGGTGCAAATTGCCTTGGTTTGACCCTTTTGTTGAAAGCTCTGGACATTCTATTCTGATAAAGTTGACTGTGACATACTGCGTTCATCCTCTTTCCATCGATAAGGGCCAATTGTTCATAGCGGCTCCTTATCCATTCTGCATCGCTGAGTTCATCCTCCTGTATGATTCTTAAAGAAGGAATCTCTGCCTCAGCTGGGCTGACAACTTCGGTACCATAAACCAGCATGTAGGGAGTTTCCCCGGTTGATGTGCGAACTGTGGTGCGGTATCCCAACAGAGCAAAGGGTAGCTTCTCGTGCCATTGTTTATGGTTTTCTATCATCTTCCTTAGTATCTTCTTGATGTTTTTGTTTGCGGCTTCTACGACTCCATTCATTTGAGGTCTATAGGCTGTGGAATTCTTGTGCTTGATTTTGAACGTTTCACACATGGCTTTCATTATATCACTGTTGAGATTGGCGGCATTATCAGTAACAATGGACTCGGGAACTCCAAATCGACAAACAATACAATCTTTGACAAAATCTGTGACGACTTTCTTCGTCACAACTTTGTAAGATGCAGCCTCTACCCATTTTGTGAAGTAATCAATGGCCACTAGAATAAACCTGTGCCCGTTTGAAGCAGTGGACTCGATAGGATCGATGACATCCATTCCCCAAGCAGCGAACGGCCAAGGTGAGCTTGTTGCATTGAGCTCATTCGGCGGCACTTTTATCATATCGGCATGCACATGACATTGGTAGCATTGCGGACATACTGGACGCAATCTGTCTCCATGGTCATCCAGAAATAACCGGCCCTTAGTATTTTCATGGCCAAGACAAAACCATTCGTATGCAGGCCGCAGGTCCCAGCATGTATCTCCTCGAGTAGCTTAGAAGCCTCTTTTGCGTCAACACATCTTAGCAATCCCAAATCGGGAGTTCTTTTGTACAAGTTTCCTCCGCTGTGGAAAAAGTGGTTGGACAATCTCCGAAGTGTGCGTTTCTGAGTGTGGTTTGCATGCTCCGGATATTCTCCTTTTGCCAAATACTCCTTGACGTCATGGAACCAAGGCTTTCCATCTGTCTCTTCCTCGACATGAGCACAGTAAGCCGGTTGATTATGGACTCTTACTGGGATGGGATCAATGAAATTCTTGTTCGGATGCTATATCATGGATGATAAGGTGGCCAATGCATCGACAAACTCATTCTGAATTTTGGGTACATGCCAAAACTCTATCTTTGTGAACCTCTTCCTTAATTCCTACATATGGTGTAGATATGGCAATATCTTGGAATTCATGGTGGCCCACTCTCCTTATACCTAGTGCACAAGCAAATCTGAATCACCAATTACTAGCAGCTCCTGAATGTTCATGTCGACTGCCATGTTGAGTCCTAGTATGCAGGCCTCATATTCTGCCATATTGTTGGTGTAGGGAAATCTGAGTTTAGCAGATACCGGATAATGTTAACCTGTTTCTGATACCACAACTGCTCCAACGCCCACTCCTTTGAAATTTGCAGCTCCATCGAAGAA
>NW_017677992.1:9892-25252 GCF_001879085.1 Nicotiana attenuata
TCTGTAAACTCGACATCGAACCACGTAGGCCCCATTTGCAGATAGAGATTAGTTTCTCCGATGGTAGCTCTCTGAGACCCATCAAAAGCCTTCACGTTCATGGTCCCTTCTCGTATCTCGTATAGGCCTTTGCCCAACCTCTTCAGTGTTGTCAACGGGCAAATAGTGAGACTGGATCCTCCATCAATCAGGACCTTGGTAATGAAGTAGTTTTCGCATCGCACTGTGATGTGCAGTGCCCTGTTGTGATTCAAACCCTTAGGTGGCAACTCATCCTCGTGGAAAGTGATTTTGTGACTTTCCAACACCTGTCCTACCATGTTAACCATTTCTACGTTTGTGATATTATTGGGCACATAAGCTTCGCTCAACACTTTCATTAAAGCATTCTTGTGCGCCTCTGAATTTTGCAACAGTGACAGGATAGATATCTGAGCTGGGGTTTTGTTTAAATGATCAATGACGGAATACTCCCTTGCTTGTACTTTCCTCCAAAGGTTATCTGGCCCTCTTCAATGACAGGCTGCTTGGCAGTGGCATCCTTACTTGGTCCTCCTAGGTGTTCAGGTGTATAGATTCTTCCGGTGTATAGGTATTGCTTTGAAAGGAGGTGTGGTTGATACTGTCACTGTAAAAGGTGCGACTATTTCTACTTCAAACGGAACAGGGGTGTCCGCGGGTGGAGCCACCTCTACCTCAAATGGAACTGATGTGGCTACCTCAACCTTGATTAGCGACTAAGTCTGTACTACAATAGCAGTGAGTGTGACTGAGGGATTAAAGTCATCACCTTCCCGAATAAGCCCAATTGACCCCTCAGGATCCCACTCTTCGTTCGTCTCTATCACATGTATCCCACCACCCCTATGATCAGGGAGAGGGTTGTTGCGAACATTGGGTGTGGCTAACTTTGCCTGTATGACCTTGTTGTCAATCAGCGTCTGGATCTTATCTTTCAATGCTCGGCAATCGTCAGTGGTGTGCCCCTTCATAACGGAACGGTACGCACAAGTTTTGTTAGGATTGACCCATTGGGATGGATTCTCTAATGCCACAGCGGGAACATGAGTGACATAACCTGTGGCTTTCAACCTTTCATACAACTGGCCGATAGGTTCAGCAATAGCGATGTGTTGTCTGAGTGGCTTGCGGTCAAAATTGGGTCTTGGTATTGGATAATTTTGGCGAGTCGGAGGTGACTGGAAATGAGATGATTGGGAGTTATAGGTATGATAGACAGTGGTTGGTTGGGAATATCTAGGAGATGATGGTTGATATAAAGGTGGTGGTTCTTGGTATGTTGATGGAGGTGTTTGATATGTGGGTGGATGTGTTTGATATGGGGGTGGAGGTGTTCGATAGGTAAGTGGATATTTCGGGCCTTGAGCCACTATTACTGCCCCAACGTCTTTCTTCTTTGTGGCCTGTAATGCCTCGAAATTCGTTGCCATCCCGCTTTTGATGCCATCCTCGATTCTTTCCCCAAGTTTGATGATATCAGAGAATTTATGGTTTTCAATAACCATCAACCTTTCATAATACTGCGGATTTTGTGCTATGACGAAGAACTTGTTCATCTGTTGCTCATCTAGAGATGGTCTGACCTTGGCCGCTTCCGACCTCCAACGAGTAGCATACTCACGGAAAGTCTCGGTGGGTTTCTTCTTAAGATTCTAGATGTAGAAAACATCGGGTGCATTTTTTGTGTCACCTGCATCGGTCCATGAAATCTGATGCCATACTTACCCAATTGGACCATTTCTTGGGATCCTGGCTGATGTACCAGGACAAAGCATCACCAGTAATACTTCTCATGAAGAGTTTCATCCGGATCTTTTCATCTTTTCTGACTCCAACAAGCTTGTCGCAATAGGTCCTCAGATGAAACCTGGGATCACATGTACCGTCAAACATCTCGAACTTAGGAGGTTTGTACCCCTCTGGTAGTTCTACATCCAGCTGTATGCATAGGTCTTCATAATTCAAACCCTCTATCCCTTTGCCGCCTTCGACACCCTGAACCCGACTTGTCAATTTCTTGAGTTCTTTGGCCATGTTCTTGATGAGCAGGTCCTTCTCAACTGATTCTGGTGTATAGGAAGTTGGTTGAGTAGAGTGAGGTATGGTCTCCATATATATGGGGTTGTTTTGATGAGTGCCACGGACTTGGGTGTAGTGATGGTCATTGGTTGAGTTTTGAGGATCGGGAATGGTTTGTGGTGTGCTTTGGGGAGTGTGGTAAGTGGCGGTTGGTAGGCACTGGATTGATTGACGGTGGTGTAGGAGGGTTTTGTGGATGTTGGTTTGGTGTGTTTTGGGGAGGTGCTGGGTTCTTTGTGTTTTGTTGGTTGATGTCGGGGACATTGAGGGTGAGTGACAAGTTTTCCAAGATGCGAACCTGCTCAAGCTCTCCTTGTAGCTCCAGTATCTTTTGTTCCAATCTCAAGACCGGATCAATTGGTACCAGAGTACTCCGTCCATCCGAAGTTTCTGCGTTCTCGACATTCTCCATTCGGATACCACTTAAGTCGTCCATTTTTGCTTTTCCTTTGCCTTTTGTATTACTTGGAAGAGGAGGAGGTGGAGGGCATCTAGATCTGGTGTGATACGTTGATGATGCCAGTATGAGCGAACCAACCTTAGGGGATGGGAATAAAGAATGAAAGGAAAACAAAAAGGTAAACAAGTTAGTAGGTGTTCTATAATGTTTGCAGTATCTAAACACTTATTGCGAAAATGTAAATTTGCGTCCTAATTTGGGGACTGATAACTAGGGATTCTAGTTCATTTTACACTCTTTTTTACTTGAGTTTTGATTAAAAATGTATACAAATAGTCCCAAAGGCTTACATGTTGCACTTGTTTGCAAGGTTTAGTCAAGAAAGTCACAAGAGGTCAAAAACAGCTCAAAAGGAGTGAAACCTGAACAAGTACCAAGAACAAGTCAAAGCACAACTGTAACAGACCCACCACGGCCGCAATCCATTTTATGCGGTCCGCGGTGAGGAGATTCAGAGAGGTGCAGATTGTGGAAGCTCAAGCATTGCGGCCGCAATCAATTTTGTGTGGACCGTAGTAGCCTCACCACGGCCGCTATCCATTTCATGCGGTCCACGGAGAAGAGATTCAGAGAGTTGAGAATTTGGAAGTTGGAAGTCACTGCGGCCGCAACCCATTTTGTGCGGACCGCAATGAAGCCACCGCGGCCGCGGTGCATTTTTCGCGGTCCGCGGTGGCCAGATTCAGAGACCTAAAAATCAAGCAAAAAAGCCTCACCACGGCCGCGTTGCATTTTCCGCGGTCCACGGTACTTCGCAGGGGTATTTTGTCCAGAAAATTTGGCCTTGTATAAATAGTTCTTTTTTAGATTTTTAGGGTATTTTAGTTGAGCATGTGAACGCCGATGTTAGACTATTTTGAGTAATTTTATAGTGGGTTTATCATTGATCTTCAATTATTAGCTTGTAAACATATTATATGGGTTATTCTTCATCTAATTATCTATTTTCTTCTATTATTATGAGTAGCTAGACCCATTAGCTAGGGTTGTGGCTCAACCCTAGAGTGGGTATTTGATGGGTCTTGTGTTTTAAGGCTTAGATGTTTATGGGTGGTTGATATTTGGACTGATTTGTGTTTCCTATCTTGGATTAGTGGTTGCAAACACTAATTTGTGCCTTTTTGACTTGGGCTCTTCTTGAGAAAGAGAGTTTGAGTCTGGGTAATCAGTCCAACAAGGAATTGGGGCGTACTCAAGAGATTGATAGCCCCAATAAAAGGGTTAAATCTAGAGATAGTAATACCCGACTTGAGCCTACATTGCTTGCATAATTTCGACACCCAATTGGTCTTGAGATAGTCAATTAGGGCAAAGTCACTCAAGCTACCGAGAGGTATAGAGTGAGTAGTGTCGTGCATTGGCTATATCGCGATCCCAAACATAACATCTTGCTATAGACTTTAGAACCCGTCAAGTATTCACCTAGGGGAAAGTCACTTCCCTAGTGCCTCGTTACCTATTTAGAAAAACCTTCAAGCAATTATTCTTAGTTAATTTAGCATCTCAGTAGTATAATATTAGAAGTAAAAAAACAAACAATTATGATTGGAAGCGTAATTAAGAGCATTATACATTGCTAGTTTAGATAGGAATCGAATTCCTAAATCTAGCTCCCTGTGGATTCAATCCCGACCTTTTCGGGTAAAAGATACATCGACCGCTCTCGCCACTCCATAGCGGTGCAGGGTTGGCTCCGATCACTTTTTGGCGCCTTTGCCGGGGAGCTAACGGTTTTGGCTATCTATCTAAATAGATTTGTGTATTGTTTTACTTTCCTTCTGTGATACTAACTTGTGTGTGACGCCAATTCAGGTACAATATGGAGACAAACAACAACAATAACCCTCATGGAAACGTGGTTCCGGGGGAGGAGGTTGATGACATCGGTGAAGATGAGGTGCCTCTTGTACCTCAATGACAAAGGCGAGGTCGCCAGGCCAATGCCAATGATAATGTTCCAGACCCTCCCCCGCCACCTCCTAGAGTGGCTCCTCGGGTGCTTCCTAACCAAGGATATGCTAGTGCAATTGTCCCACCCCGGATCCGGGCGGGCAATTTTGAAATTACCAATGTGATACTAACCTTGTTGGAGCAGCGAGGGTATTTTACAGGTGCTCCCAATCAGAACGCTTACAAGCACCTTAAGGGTTTTGTTGATACATGCTGGGGAAGCAAGCAAACGAACGTGTCGTAGGATGCCTTGCGGTTGAGACTTTTCCCCTTCTCTCTTAGAGGGAAGGCATTAGATTGGCTGAAGAGACTCCCCAACCACTCCACCCATACATGGGATGAGTTGGCGGACAAATTCATTGTAAAATTTTTCTCGCCGGGGCACATGACAACTTTGAGGGATGAAATCTTAGCTTTCAAACAAAAGCCCAACGAACAATTGCATGAAAATTGGGAGAGATAGCGGACTATGGTAAAGGAGTGTCCCAACAATGATATGACTGAAGCAATGATACAACAGACTTTCTATCGGGGCATTAACACCACTAACCAGTGCATAGTGAACCAACTCACTGGGGGCAACTTCATGAATACACCACATGATCAAGCGTGTGATATATTGGATGAGATGGCGGACACTTCTTCCGCTTGGCAAAGCAGAGCAAATTTGAGGGTGACCCCACTGTCATTCACTTGCACAAGGAGCTTCATGATCATGCACAGGCAATAGCAGAACTTACAACAACAATGAATCAGTTAGAAAAGGCACAATTACAGCAGGTTCAAGCTCCTCGACAAGTAAATGCTACGGAGGGTGTCAATATGCTAGTGAACAAAGGAAGGCAAAGAGGCCAACAAAACCAAGGGAGTTCAGATCAATATGACCAAGACAGTGGTCGGTTCCAAGATGATGTTATGATGAGTAGAATAAAGAAGTGCAATACGTAAACAACTATCAGGGCCAAAGGGGCAATTCTTCCAACCAACAACAACAATGAAGATCACAAGGAAATTAGGGAAATCAACAACAAGGGAACAATAATTGGGGGGAACAACAACCAAAATCCAAATTGGGGCAACTAGAACATTAATCAGAACAATCAGGGTAACTAGAGCAGCAACAACAACAACTGGGGTGGAAACAACAATCAAGGCGGTTGGAACAATAACAATCAGGGAAATCATGGGCAAGGCTTTCAAAGGCCCCCAATGTATCAACAACCGAACAATCCACCCCCATTCCCATCCCAAGGTCCTAGTTCATCCAACAATGACATGGGGAGAATTGAAATGATGTTTGAACAGATAATGAAAAGGAATGCTGACTCTGATGCTTAGTTGGCATCCCACAATACTTAAATCAGAAACTTGGAGGTTCAGCTAGGGCAAATCTCACAATCCTTGAATACTCGCCCTAAGGAAGCTCTACCTAGTGATACGGTAGTCAATCCGAAGGGTGGGAACAATATCGGGCATGCAATGGCGGTAATTACAAGAAGTGGACGAGGCGATGATGTGAATGCCTCCAAACAAAAAGAAATTTTGAGTGATGAAGTTGAGTTGCAAGAGGATGAGATCCCTTTGATGGTTGAGAATGTGATTGATAAGAAACGTGAATGAAGAAGTGAGGATTGATATCAAAGATAGGTGGAAACTCAGAATGACGTGAACCCGTCTAGGGAACACGTAATAGACATGCCGGAAACGATTGTGCCTAAAGCCAAGGCTCCTTTGCCAAGGCCACCTCCACGTTATCCTCAAAGGCTCGCAAAGCAGAAAAATGAGAACCAGTTTAAAAAATTCATTGACATGACGAAGAGCTTATCCATTAATGTGCCTTTGGTGGAGGCTTTAGAGCAAATGCATGGTTACGCTAAATTCATGAAAGATTTGGTGAAAAAGAGAAGATCCATAGACTGTGAAACTATCAAGATGACCCACCAAGTTAGTGATATAGTACATTCGATGGATCCGAAGTTAGAAGATCCCAGTGTTTTCACCATTGTTTGCACTATTGGGAGTGCAGACTTTGCTAAAGCTCTATGTGATTTGGGGGCGAGTATCAACTTGATGCCCTGCTCAGTTTTCAAGACTTTGGGTATTGGACAATCGAGGCCGACTTCCATGAGATTGCAAATGGAAGATAGATCAATGAAGAGGCCCTTGGGTATAATCGATGATGTTCTCGTCCGGGTGGACAAATTTATCTTGCCGGCTGATTTTGTGATTCTTGACTGTGAGGTCAATTTTGAGGTGCCTATAATCTTGGGAAGACCTTTCCTTACAACTAGGAAGGCCTTAGTTGATGTGGAAGCAGGGGAACTCACCTTCCGAGTCGGTGATGAAAAAGTGGTCTTTCATGTGTGTAAGTCAATGAAGCAGCCCAAATGTACTGAAGTGTGCTCATTTGTGGATCTTGTCACGGCAGTGATAATTGATGATACTAGTGCAATGATAAATGTGGAGGACCCTCTAGAGGTGGTTTTGTTGAATCTTGATGTCAATGAGGATGAAGGCCGGGTGGAGTGTGTCAATGCTTTATATGGAATGGGCTCTTACTCTTATGAGCCTCGGAAGCTATCTTTGGATCTTGAGAATAGGAAGACTCCACCAACAAAGCCCTCAATCGAGGAACCTCCGATGTTGGAGTTGAAGCTGTTGCCTCCACACCTCAGGTATGAATTCTTAGGCCCTAGTTCAACTTTGCTAGTTATTCTTTCCTTTTGTCTTACTAACATGCAGGTAGATGCCACATTAGCGGTGCTCCAAAAGCGGAAGAAGGGAATTGGATGGACTTTAGCTGATATTCGAGGAATAAGCCCCGCCTTTTGTATGCACAAGATTACTCTTGAAGATGATGCAAAGCCCTCCTTGGAACATCAAAGGACGTTGAACGAGGCAATGCAAGAAGTTGTGAAAAAGGAGGTGATCAAATGGTTGGATGCCGGGGTTGTGTACCCCATCTTTGACAATTCTTGGACTTCGCCGGTGCAATGCGTGCCGAAGAAGGGTGGTATGACCGTGGTCACCAATGCGCAAAATGAACTAATTCCTACCAGAACAGTCACCGGATGGAGGGTGTGCATGGATTACAGCAAGCTGAATAACGTGACCCGCAAGGATCACTTTCCATTGCCTTTCCTTGACCAGATGCTTGATAGACTTGCTGGGCGTGCCTTCTACTGTTTCTTGGATGGGTATTCTGGGTACAACCAAATTTTGATTGCTCCGGAAGATCAGCAGAAGACTACCTTCACTTGCCCATATGGTACCTTTGCCTTTTCTAGGATGCCATTCATGTTGTGCAATGCGCCGGCTACATTCCAGCGTGTATGATAGCCATTTTCACCGACATGGTGGAAGATATTTTGGAGGTGTTCATGGACGACTTTAGTGTCGTGGGTGACTCATTTGATGAATGCTTGAAGAACCTTGATAGGGTGTTGGCCCGGTGTGAAGAAACCAATCTTGTGCTCAACTGGGAAAAATGCCACTTCATGGTTGAGGAGGGCATAGTCCTTGGCCATAAAATTTCAAAAAATGGCATAGAGGTGGACAAAGCTAAAATAGAGGTGATTTCAAGGCTTCCTCCCCCTACTTCTGTCAAGGGGGTTAGAAGTTTTCTTGGGCATGCGGGGTTCTACCGGAGATTTATCAAGGATTTTTCGAAGGTAGTGAATCCTTTGTGCAAGCTATTGGAAAAGGAAGCCAAGTTCGTGTTTGATGAGAGATGTATGCAAGCTTTTGAACTTCTCAAGCATAAGTTGACCACCACTCCTATTATTACCGCACCCAATTGGAGCTTGCCTTTCGAGCTCATGGGGCAGTTTTGGGTCAAAAAGTGTATAAAATGTTTCATCCGGTGTACTAAGCGAGCAAGACAATGAATGATGCCCAAATGAACTACACGGTGAGTGAAAAAGAGTTTTTGGCTATTGTGTTCGCAATGGAAAAATTTCGGCCGTATCTCATGGGCGCCAAGGTCATAGTGCATACCGATCATGCCACTCTTCGATATTTGATGATGAAGAAATATTACAAAGCTATGTTGATGCGATAGGTCTTTTTACTTCAAGAGTTTGATTTGGAAATTATGGACCGGAAAGGTAGTGAAAACCAAGTGGCAGACCACTTGTCCCGCTTGGAGGAGGAGGGGAGGCCTCGTGATGGCCTAGAGATCAACAATTCATTTTCCGATGGGCAACTAATTTCTGTGTCAGTGAATGATATGCCATGGTTTGCAGATGTTGCTAATTTCCTTGTGACTGGTATAATCCCGTCTGAGCTCTCTTCTAACCAAATGAAGGAGCTCAAACGGGATAGTTTGGATTTCTATTGGGATAAGCCGTACTTGTTCAAGATATACACTGATGGTGTGATCCGAAGGTGTGTCCTTGAGGAGGAGCAATTGAGTATATTAGAGGCTTGTCATTCCTCTCCCTATGGTGACCATCACGGTGGGGCGAGGACAACTTCGGAGGTTCTTAGTTGTGGGTTTTACTGTCCGTCTTTGTACAAAGATGCAAGTGAACTTGTGAAGAGATGTGACGGAAGTCAAAGAGCGGGCGGTATTTCGAAGAAGGATGGGCCCGTTGGTTAGTTCGTGTGGCAATACCTTCATTCTAGTGGCAGTGACTATGTGACAAAGTGGGTTGAAGCCGTGGCTTTACCCAATAATGAGGCCCGAAGTGTTGTTGCGTTTCTCAAAAAGAGCATTTTTACTAGGTTTGGCACGCCTCGAGCAATCATAAGTGATGGGGGGTCGCATTTTTGTAATAGAGCTTTTGATACCTTGCTTGCAAAGTATGGTGTCAATCACAAAGTTTCTACTCCTTATCATCCTCAGGCGAGTGGCCAAGTTGAAGTCTCAAGTAGGGAAATCAAGAGTATATTGTCAAAAACGGTCAATGCAAATAGGAACGATTGGTTGAAGAAATTGGATGATGTTCTATGGGCTTATACGACTGCTTACAAGACTCTGATTGGTATGTCTCCGTACCGGTTGGTGTTTGGGAAAGCTTGCCATCTACCGGTTGAGTTAGAGCACAAGGCCATGTGGGCTTTGAGGAGGCTGAATCTTGAATTTGATGTGGCAGTAAATCTTCGTGAAGCTTAATGAACTTGATGAATTTTTATTCCATGCCTACTCCAGTTCAACCTTGAATAAGGACAAGATGAAGTACCTTCATGACAAGTATGCTCGTAGTAAGGAGTTCAAAGTGGGTGATTTGGTTCTCTTGTTCAATTCTCGGTTACGTCTGTTTCCGGGAAAGCTTAAGTCAAAATGGAGTGGACCTTTTGAAGTGGTGCTTGTGACTCCGTTTGGTGCACTTGACTTAGAAAACAAAAATGGTGAGATCTTCAGAGTTAATGGGCACAGAGTCAAGCACTATCTTGGCAAGATTGATGGCAGCCACGTGGTGGCAATGATCCATCTAAAGTGATTTGATGGTAACCTGTGTCGTACCGCGACGTTAAATCTGGCGCTTCTTGGGAGGCAACCTATGTATCTTTCTTTTTGTTTTTCTTTGATTTTCTTTTTGGTGTAGGATTTGCTTTTGGACTGATTGGTTTTAAGATGTGTGTAGGGTTGTTTTGATGCAGTGAAGGACCAAGTTGGAAAAATGTGCACTCTTTGAAGTTTGCACTGCGGCCGCAATGGCCTTAGTGCGGGGGCAAAAATTTCAATGCGGTCTGCAGTAGTGAATAGTACAAATGGGATTTCTCTGAAGATTGTCACTGCGGCTGCGATGCATTTCTTGCGGTCCACGGTGACCTACCGCGGCCGCGGAGCTTTTCTTGCGGTCCGCTGTGATGTTCTCCCAAATGCTTCTTGTGGTAAACCACCGCGGTCCGTGGTGCATTTTTTCCGGCCGCGGTGGTCAGGTACAGTGAGTCCCAGGTCCTTTTTCTATAAATAGGACCTCAGGCCTTCATTTACACTTTTCGATCATTTGCTTTCCGTATAGAAAAAAAAAGCACTGTTCATCAAGCCCTAATTGTACAGTTCAATCACTGATCTTCATTCATCTCTACTGCATCTCATTACTGGTATTTTTAATTCTTCCCTAGTTTTTAACTTGGTTTTATTTTCTTTTAATTAGTTAGTTGTACTTCTTTTTCTTCCCTTTTTCTTTCAATTTGTAGCGTAGGTTTACATCATGCCATTTAGATTAGGGTTAATTAGTGAAAAATGATGATTAAATACCTAGAGGCTTGATTATAAGTGAATTTAAGCTAAAAATGAGAAAAACATTGAAACCCTAGGTTGATATTGTTGAGTGATGTTTACCGCGGACCGTGGTGTTTCTTTGCGGCCGTAATAGTTTTTATGCGGTCCGCGGTGATGAACTTCAGAGAGTGGGTAGTCTGAACCCCACCTCACTGCGGACCGCAGTGCCATTTTGTGCGGTCTGCGGTGGTTCCTTTGCGGCCGCACTGCATTTTATGCGGTCCGCATTAACTGTTTTCATGCATAATCTTCACTGATTCTTCTGAAACTGTGATACTAATAAGCTGTAACTGAATTCCACTTGCAGACAATGGTTAAATCCCGAGGCGGTGGTGAAAAACAAAAGGGAAAAGCAGAGTCCTCCCGGGGTAGGGAACAAGGAACAATCAAATTGACCCCCCAAGTCCGGAAAGAAATTGGAGAAACAAGGAAACTAATCAAGGCTGCGGATAGAGCTACTTCCCATTCAGAGGGAAGTGAATATGTACCCTCTCGGGAGGCATCTGAGTCTGATTCAGTGCCGGAGTACATTCCTGATTTCCCGGAGAGGTTGAGATTGAGAGATGAACCTACTCCTCCGGGCTCTCCTACTGCTCGAGCTTCAGTTCAAATTCCTTCTGAGTCGTCTGAGGGCTCAGCTGAGAGCGGTGACAGTGCCTCTTCTGCCTCACCTGCAGCTTCACCACCCGGTGAGGATCCCATAGAAGAAGAAGAAGAAGGAGGGGGTGTGCCCCAAGTAGGAGGGGTGGATAGAACTAGGAAACCGCAAGCTTGGCAAGATAGGTTTGATAGTGAATTAGCATACCACAAGTTCAGAGAATGGTGGCCCGAGAGGAAATTGATACTTGAACGGACATTCATTGATAGGGACCATTTGCCTCACAACCCTAATGTGAGGAGGCAATTCAGAGAGAGAGTGGGCTAGGAATATTTCACAGGCAATGTTGAGGATGCAAATGAGCACTTAGTTAAGGAGTTCTACACTAATGTTGCCCACATCAAAAAAGGCACTAAAGTGACTAAGGTACGGAATTTGACAGTGAAGTTCGATGGGAAGACAATCAATGACTACCTGGGCTTTATGGAGGAAGATGAATCACTGTATTTAGAGAAGGTAGCATTGGCCGAGGCAGCCCGTCCGTGGTTGGCAGAATACCTGGCAATCCCGGGTACTACCTCAGCATGGTTGACAACAGGAGTCCAAATTTTGAGGAGGACTCTAAACTTCAAAGCAAGGGTTGGGAGACGTTCGTATGCAGCAGGTTAGATCCCACGACTCATGAGAACTCTCTGCCTATCTCACGGTCAATCTTGGTGGCTTCTATCATGGCAGGGTACCCGATCAACGTCGGGAATGTGATGTCTAGGGTGATCACATGGGTGGTCAATGAAGGTGATAGATCATTTCCCTTCCCAAATTTCCTGACTATGTACCTTGATGACTTGGAGGTGGAGAAGAGGAAGTTTGATGTGAAGGTGAAGCCAAAGGCGCCTTTTTCCTGGTACGGCCTGCAGAGTGATGACAACCCTAAAGGCAAAGATCCTAAAGGCAAATCCACTGCTTCTACTGGCCAGTCTGAAGAGCCAGTAGTACTAGTAGCTCCTTCTCAGCCCCACTCAGCTACCCCAGATACTGCCCCAGGACCCTCTACTACCACTGCCCCAGATATCCCCTCCTCTTCAGCCTACCCATTGACTGCCCACCGTTTGAGCCAGACCCTTGCCAATATCAACAATTGGATGCAGGCAGCTACTTCTAAGCTGTCTGTGCTTTCTACCTCGGTGGCAGCCCAGTCTGTACCCCCTCAGCCACAGGTTCCACACTCAGTGGAGGATACTCTCAAGGAGCTTTTGGACAACCAGAAGAAGCTCCTGGAGAACCAGCAATTGATATTGACGGCTGTAGATTCTCATGGAAAAGCATTGAAGGAGCTGGCGAAGGAAACAAAGAAGCTGAGAAAGACCAGAGCATCAAAGGAGTCTGTGAAAGAGTTGAAGGTCAAAGTGGAGAAAATGAAGGCTGCGGATCACTTGCCCTTGGAGCTGCTATTGTATGACCCGACCCCAGCAGTCTATCCTGAGCAGGAGCAGGATGTAGGAGGGCACCAAAGAGGAGGAGGGTGATTTCCCGTACTGATGATGCAGTGATTGAGTTGGCGGAGCCTCAGGAAGGTTCCTCCAGCCAGCCCCAGATTCCAGTACAGGCCCAGGTCCCAGTGCAAACACAGGTTACCGGGATCCAGTCACAGGTTCCCGAGCAGTCCGAGGACCCAGGGACCCAGGTTCATGATCCTATGCAGACGGAGGGCCAATAGGGAGTTTTCTTTACTCTCTATCTTTTTGTTTGAGTTATTTTTGGTTAGTTAGCATTGAGGACAATGCTAGCTTTCATTTGAGGGGGTAGCCCTATTTTGATGATATGGTGTTGTAAATATGATACTATTTCCCTTTTATTATGCTTTGATTTTCACTTTTGGTATGTACATAATTTTACCCGTTTATTTCACTTTTCGTATTTTGCAACTTTGCATGTATATAAAGTTACTTTTTGATGTATAGATTCATTCCCTCGTATGTAAATTCGTCTAAATACCCTCTTGTACATATTCATTTTACTTTCCGCATTTTCTTTTATTAGCTTCTTATTTCATTTTCGTAGCTTCTCATTTTGAGTTTTGTGTTCAAATAAGCCTTTGGTTTTCTTAATGCCACGGTTCTTTCCAAAGGTGGAATTTGTCTGAACCGGGTGGCTCTTCCCGATGATGGATGGCATGACAACCTTCTTAAGGGTTTGACTCTGTTTTCTTTTTGTTTTTGTGTAAATAGTAGCTAATGAGTAATAGTGCCTCAGGAAAAGCTTCACTTGGGCCTAACACATTTGCCTTTGATCCTATGGTCAAAAATAAATTGGTGTGTATAGGATGGTAGTAGTTGTGACCTTGAGACTCTTGTGTTGGCCGACAATCATTAAGTGGTTTTTCGGAACCATGTGTGTTGCTCAAATCTTAGTTAAGGTCGTTGTGGGCCCTCAACTCTGCCTCTTTAGCAATCCTAATAGCTTGTGTGGTGAGAATTTGAATTGCAAGTCCAAGTCCCGTGCCATTGAGTCTAGAACTTTCCCTGAATGTTTGTCTAGGCGAAATCCTAAGTGTAGTTTGACTTGAGAAGTGATTATAGGCTCTCCTTGATCCGAATGATATCTTGAAAACATCCATAGCCTCCAATGATAATGCCCCTAGTCAACCCCTTTGAGCCATAGCCCTTTTTCCTTCAAAAACCATGATACAAGCCTTTACCCGTTTTGAAAAGACCCTCTTTTGGCACCCAATCTTTCCTTAGCACATGGCAAAAGCACAAGTTTGGGGGGGAGAGACGATGAATGCAATAAAGTGGTAAAAGGTACAAAAGCGAAGAAAAGGAAAGGCAAAAATAAAAAGAAAGAAAATCAAAAAGTCAAAAAGAATGAACAATATAGAAGAAATAAAGGGATTCAATAAAAGTAAAGTGATGAAAGGCGTGGAAGGCTTAGAAAGGAGAAAAAGGTTTGAAATGAACAAGAAAGAGTGACAATGTGTCTCTCTAACCCCTAAGAAAGAAGTAAATGACTTAAAAAGTCAAGAGAATGTGTGCCAAAATAAAGCAAATGAAGTACTTAAGGGAAGATGGAACCTACTTAGACCAAATATTTCCTACCCTGAACCAAAAGCCTTCACTATGTCTCCACAAAAGCCCTATATGATCTTAAGTTGAATGAAGCTTACATTAGTGGCGACTCACATACAGGGCAAGCTTATGGTACTTAGGGTCGGACTTGTGACCTTTCTTTGAGAGAGATGAGTGTGTTTTCCGCAATCCTCGTTTTGAGTGCTACAACCTAAAAGTGAGATTTGCTTGTGGAGAGTTGAGAAGTATGAGTTTGGGTTCCACAATGACCAAAGTAGTAGAAAGAGTCTCTTTGATGAGTTGAGTCAATCCTTGATGCTTTTGTGTCGCACTAAAACCATGGTGTTTAAAGGGTTGAATGTTAATGATTCATTTGAATTGAGGGCAATTATTAGTCCCAATTGATGCTAGATGAGGTCACTTTAGTTCAGCTGAATTTTCTTGGTTGTATTCTCAAGGAGGTGGGACTTATTTTGTTTGCTTGAGGACAAGCAAAAGCTTAAGTTTGGGGGACTTGATAACTAGGGATTCTAGTTTATTTTGCACTCCTTTTTACTTGAGTTTGATTAAAAATGTATATAAATAGTCCCAAAGGCTTACATGTTGTACTTGTTTGCAGGGTTTGGTCAAGAAAGTGACAAGAGGTCAAAACCAGCTCAAAAAGGAGTGAAACCTGCACAAGTACCAAGAACAAGTCAAAGCACAGGTATAACAGACCCACCGCGGCCGCAATCCATTTGATGCGGTCCGCGGTGAGGAGATTCAGAGAGGTGCAGATTTTGGAAGCTCAAGCACTGCGGCCGCAATCCATTTTATGCGGACCGCAATAGCCTCACCGCGACCGCAATCCATTTTATGCGGACAACAGTAGGCTCATCGCGACCGCAATCCATTTTATGCGGTCCACGGAGAAGAGATTCAGAGAGCTGGAATTTTAAAAGTTGGAAGCCACTAC
>NW_017677993.1:0-715 GCF_001879085.1 Nicotiana attenuata
TACTTGGTTATATATGTGAGAGTGGCTCTAGTTAGCAAGTGAGTTGTCAGCATGACCATGAGGTGTGATGGGGGCACAGGATGCCAAGTGTTGGATTTCAGATCCTGGGACTCGTGAGCTGTAATTCGTCTGAGATTCGGTACTTCGTGGAAATTGTTGGATAAGACCTGATGTGAACACTATCGTAGGATTTGAGTTATTACTTACCTTTACTGTATTGTGAATTTAGGATTTGGGTTTGTGTTTTCGCTCGCTCTTCTATGTCATTGTTTTGGTATTTCCGTTGTTACTTGCTGTTTTCTTCCCTTAGTGTGATTGTAGTATTGTTATCTGGTTCAGGAGGCCTTGGACAAGGTCAAGATCATTCAGAATAGGCTTCGTTCAGCTCAGTCTAGGCAAAAGAGTTATGCAGATCGCAAGGTTCGAGATGTGGCATTTATGGTTGGTGAGCGGGTATTGCTCCGAGTGTCGCCTATGAAGGGCGTGATGAGGTTTGGGAAGAAGGGCAAGCTTAGCCCTAGGTTCATTGGTCCGTTTGAGATTCTGATCGAGTGGGAGAGGTGGCTTATAGACTCGCTTTGCCGCCGAGCTTGTCAGCCGTGCATCCAGTGTTTCATGTGTCCATGCTTCAGAGGTATCACGGCAATCCAGCCCACGTGTTAGATTTCAGCACTGTCCAGTTGGACAAGGACTTGTCTTATGAGGAGGAGCCGGT
>NW_017677993.1:4900-12863 GCF_001879085.1 Nicotiana attenuata
ACATCCACCCCAAACTGCTAAGCTGGTGGAAGGATCTTCATTCCAGCGATCAGACTCTTGTTCGGAAATACCTCGGAAACCTACCTTCTCTTTTGGAAATTCAACCCAACAACAAAATCATAGAGGCTGCTACCCTATTCTGGGATTGTGATAGGTCTGTGTTCCGCTTCGGAGACATTGAGATGACACCCCTGCTTGAGGAAATAGGAGGACTGGCTGGAATACCGTGGGAAACTCCGAGTTTGTTAATGCCAGAAAACCGCAAAGGTAGAGGTTTTCTCAAAATAATGGGTCTAAAGAAGAATCCAGACTTGACATGTTTGAAAGAGTCGTACATTCCCTTTGACTATTTGTATGAGAGGTACGGCCACAACAAATCTTACCGTACTTATCGTGACGAGTTCGCCCTTACATTATTGGGGCATATTCACTGAAGGGTCTTTGTCTTCATGGGGATGATAGTGTTTCCAATGAAGAAAACAAGAATCTACACCAAGCTAGCTATGGTCACCAAAACTCTAATGGAAGGAATTGACGGACAACCGTTCAGTCTTGTGCCAATGATCATTGAAGAGATATACCAAGCCCTAGAAAGGTGTCAACAGGGAGCCAAAAATTTCGAGGGTTGTAATCTTCTACTTCAACTGTGGCGCATGGAACATCTCCAAAAGGGTGAGTACCAATAGGAAATCCATCAAAGGGACTGGGACGATCATATCGCCTTTCATCACCCAAAGCGAATGAATTACATGCCCAACATGTTCGCCCAACCGGAGAATGCTAGAGAATGGGTCGAACTCTTTGATAATTTGACTGAAGACCGGGTACAATGGATGTTCGAGTGGTTCCCTACTGAAGAATTCATCGTTCGATCCAGGGATGCGCCATTTCTGATACTGATCGATTTAAGGGGAACCTACCCTTATGTCCCTCTCCGAGTTGTGAGACAGGCTGGTAGGAAGCAGGTTATACCAAGGGTCGACAAGATGAGTCATTTCCGGGCTGACTTCCAGGCTGACGAAAGTCCGTACAGGTGCCAGGCTCAGCACATGTGGCACTAAAAAATTGTTTTGGGAAAGGACACCATTGAACCAGACTGATACCATGCTGGTTATACCCAACACTACTCAGGCTGCCTGGAGGACAATCACAATGGTCTGGGTCAACCCGTCTTTGTTCGAGGACACAGGATCATTGATGAAAAGGCTGAAGCACAGGTCAAGTACAACCAACTGCGCAAGAGGATTCGGGAATGTGAAGGTGAGCACCGTGAAATACATGAAGCCAATCAAAAACTAATTGAAGAATGGAAGGATATGGCTGTCAGCGCCAACAAGCGATTGGTCTATTTGGAGCGAGGTATAGTAGAGTAGGAAAAGATGTTTCTGAAGAGAGTCGAAGATTGCCGGACTGCTGAAGGAAATGAATGCGGACATCTGGCCAGAGCTTACCTGCTACTAGGACTGTGCGAGCTGGGAGAGCTGTTCGATGGAGCCACCAATGCCGACTCTGGGGAAGGTCCCTCCGGGACCAAATAGATAGGAATTTTCATTTTTTTACTTTATGATATGTAATAAGGCCGATGGCCATTAGTGGCTTTTTATTTTCTTGTGTCGTTTTGGGATTTGTCTACCTTTTATCAATAAAATAAGGCATTTAGCATTCTAAGTTCTCCAAATTAACTTTTCGCTAGGCCTACCTCTGGCACAACGAGGTCCCCGAAATTAGGACGCGCTTTATATTTCAGCACTACGTATTTAAATATTGCAACATTTTTTTATAATCCTTACTGACTTGTTACCTTTTGATTTTACTTTTTGTTTATTCCCCTCCCCAAAGGTTAGTTCGTGAACTCTGGCAACGTCATCATATTTTACGAGATCTAGGGGCCCTCCACCTACTCCTCATCCTAGTCTTGTCAGACACAAAAACAAAGGAAAAATGGAAGATTCGAACAACTCAGCTGAACGGGTAGAGGTCACTCATGGTACTCTGGTCCCCAGGGAAAATGCATCCCAACTAGAACAAAAGCTGTTGAAGTTTCAGGAAGAACTTGATCAAGTCCGGAATTTGGCGAATCTATCATTTTCCCTCACCACTCCAGAGGTTACTTTCGCAAAAACACAGAATCATGTACCTCCGCAAAACATCCCAAAGCCACAAAACCATCCCGCTCCTCACCACCACTGCAATACTTGCCATACCTCAAATGATACCTCACTGCTCATCCCAGAACTCCAGAACTCCACAAATGACCACTGCCACACCCAGCATAATACCCCCATCTACGTGGAGACTGTGCCACACTCCACCCAGCCTATCTCAAGCACATCCGAGTCCGAGGGTAAGGACTTGCTCATTAGAAATCTGGCCGAAGAGCATAAAAAGTTGACTAGCAGAATTGAAGGCGTTGAAGGTAGTAAGGGAATTGAAGGGCTAAACTATGAAGATCTTTGCATACAGCCCGATGTCGAACTGCCCGAGCGGTACAAACCTCCCAAGTCCGAGATGTTAGATGGTACGGGAGATCCAAGGGGCCACTTGAGAACATACTGTGACAAGCTGGTCGGAGTAGGAAGAGACGAGAAAATCCGCATGAAGCTTTTCATGAGAAGCCTGAAGGGAGACGCCTTATCTTGGTACATTAGCCAGGATCCAAAGAAGTGGTCAAGTTGGGTAAGCATGGCATCTGATTTTATGGACAGGTTCAGGTTCAACACGGAAAATGCACCAGATGTGTTCTATATCCAAAACTTGAAGAAGAAACCCACAGAGACCTTCCGTGAGTATGCTAATTGATGGAGGTCAAAAGCTGCTAAGGTTAGACCTGCTTTGGAAGAAGAGCAAATGAACAAATTTTTTGTTCGGGCCTAAGACCCACAGTATTATGAGAGGCTGATGCTGATCGAGAATCACAATTTTTTGACATCATCAAGCTAGGAGAAAGGATCGAAGAAGGCATCAAGAGTGGTATGGTTACAAACTTTGAAGCCTTGCAAGCTACCAATAAGGCTTTACAATCTGGTGGTACGTCTAAGAAAAGGGAGGTAAGTGTTGTAATGGTTGCACAGACGACCAAATCCCCTATCAAATACCAAACCTACCCAATACCTCCAATCACATATCAGCCTACTCCAAATTACCAAGCACCCTCACCCCCTTACCATACTCCACCACCCACTTATCAGTCAGCTCCACCTCCGGCACATCAGCCCACTTCACCTAAATACTCCCAACCAGCACATGATTACCAAGCCTACAATACCCAACCATCCCACTATCAATCACCTCCCCCACGTCAAAGCTTCCCTAGACCTTGACCAAATTTCGACCGCTAACCTCCCAAACAGTATACCGCCATTGCTGAACCAATTGACCAGCTGTACGAAAGACTCAAAGTTGTCACCCCTATCCCTGCTATAACCCCAGAAAACCCTTCTCAGTGGGTCAATCCAGGTAAATCCTGTGCATGCCATTCTGGCATGAAAGGACATACCATTGATGAATGCCGCTCTCTGAAGGATAAGATCTAGACTTTGATTGACAACAAGATCATTGTAGCAAAGGAGCCTGTTCCAAATGTCAGCAATAACCCTCTTCCAGACCACAAAGGTGGAGGTGCTTACATTATCAAGATAGAGGATGACTGTGACCCCAAGGGATCAATTGGTTTAATCACAGAAGGCGACGATCCAAAGAAGCCAGTAGTCACCCTTAATTCGATTGTGGTCCAAATTCAGCCTTCTGGGGACACCGAGGTAAATATTTCCATGCCACTCGAGCTTGAAGCACCATCATCTGCAAAGACGCCAGCACCAATTGAGGTCGAATTTGTGTCTCCAGCAAAGACACCTACACCATTCGAAGTTGCAGTTTTACCGCCTAAGGGGCTTGCTCCGTCGGGGTAAAGATAGCCACACCAATTTCAGTGGCAATGTCAGCCATAACACCGTTCCATAAAAAGGCTATACCATGGGACTACACAGCCGAGGCCAGAAGAAAGGGGAAGGTCAAGTTCGAGGAAGCTATTGCAGCACAGGGCATGATAAGGACTGGTAGAGTTTACACCCCGGAACATCTGGCTGAGTCAAGCAAGCAGGCCTCTAGTCGACCAACCATCACTGAAACTAGGCCCGATGATATCTGGAGAAAGATACAAGCCAAGGAATACTTAGTCCTTGATCAGCTGAACAAAACACCGGCACAGATTTCTATCCTCGCCTTGCTACAAAGTTTCGATGCACACAAGAATGCCTTGTTAAGAGTGCTGGGCGAGGCATATGTACCCAGTAACATCAGTGGCGGAGAGATGGCGAATATCGTGGGCCAGGTATTGGAAAGTCACAAGATCATTTTCCACAAAGATGAGCTGCCGCCAGAAAGGTTAAGTCACAACAAGGCATTGCACATCACCGTACGGTGCAAAGATTATTTTATCACCAGGATCCCGATTGACGGAGGATCCAGCCTCAACATTTGCCCGCTGGTGACACTCAGGACATTAGGAAAGGGGCTGCATGAGATTAAGAACGGGGCCATTAACGTCAAAGCTTTCGACGGATCCCAAAGGTCTACTATTAGGGAAATTAGCTTGTGTTTGCAAATGGGGCCTACCTGGTTTGATGTTGATTTTCAAGTGATAGACGTGCCAGCATCTTACAATCTGTTGTTGGGACAACCATGGATTCATGCCGCTGGGGCCGTAGCGTCAACACTACACCAGGAAGTGATGTTTGAGTGGAATCACCAAGAGGTGATCATTCACGGCGATGGAAGCAATCCCATAAACAGTCGCCAGACCATTCTGACAATTGGAGGAAGAAGAATGATAGGCGGGGAAACTTACCACCACATCGAGCGAGTCAACACCGTTGATAAAGACAAATGGTGGGACAACAAAATCGAAAGCATTTTGAACTGGAGTGGATATGAACCTGGCAAGGGACTTGGTAAGAATCTCCAAGGAATCACTAAGCCCATCAAGCTCAAGAAACATGGCACCACCTTCGGATTGGGGTATGAGTATACCTGGAAAGAGTTCAATGACTGGTCGCCACCATGGCGCGGTCCTTACTATCCTTTGGAGCAGCCAATACCCTGTTTGGAGCAGACTTTCCAGCTGGCCGAGGTCATCTACGGGTCAGGAGAAGAGGAAGCACTGGCAGCAGTAAGGAATTTGTTCCTGGAAGACGATGATATGGATTGTTGTGTCGTTTTCGAGGAGGAGGGGGAGGAAGGCCCTTCCATACAAGATGTAAGCAAAGGAGCATGCCTCAATAACTAGACTATCAGAACCACCAAAGCCCGGCGAGCCTCGGGGTAGCAAGGCTGAACAAGCACCATGAACTATCTTTTATTTTTACTAGTTTACTTTTCTTTCACTTTCTTATATTTTTGCAAGAAAGAGCTCCAATGTTCAAAACGGTTATAGAATTTATCAAAGTATTTCGGTTTTCTTATAAATCTTACTCTTATTATTTTCTCTCATTACTTTACTTATACAGCATTACGATTACTTATCTTGATGAGCCAATGACTGTGACATGCAACGAGACAACGCAACAAACGGACATAGACTCAGAGAAAGACGACATACCAAAATAGATTGTTAAAGAGGTTGATAATTTTTAGAACAGACCTAAGTCCAACCTGGACGAGACTGAGATTGTTAACCTGGGAGATGCAGAAACATCAAAGAAACACGAATCAACGTTCATTTGTCACCATCAGAAAAGGAAGAATACACAGAGTTTCTAAGAGAATATGAGGACATATTCGCATGGTCGTACGAAGACATGACTGGTCTGAGTACATCTATTTTGGATCACAAATTGCCAACCGATCAAGCTTGTCCGCCAATAAAATCGAAGCTCAGAAAGTTCAAGCCAGACATGACTTTGAAAATTAAGGAAGAAGTCACCAAGCAGGTCAAAGCCAAAGTTCTCAAGGTAGTAGAATATCCAACATGGTTAGCAAACATTGTGTCGGTACCGAAGAAGGATGGGAATGTTATAGTCTGTGTCGACTACCGGGACCTCAACCGGGCTAGTCTAAAAGACGACTTCCCCTTGCCAAACATACACATCCTGATTGACAATTGCGCCAAGCACGAGCTGCAGTCATTTGTGGATTGTTTCGGTGGTTATCATCAGATCTGGATGGACGAGGAAGATGCTGAGAAAACGGCTTTCATTGCGTTGTGGGGGATGTACTGCTACAAGATGATGCCATTTGGCCTTAAGAACGCAGGGGCCACCTACATGAGAGCCATGACTACCATTTTCCATGATATGATACACAAGGAGATTGAGGTGTACGTAGACGACGTTATCATTAAATCAAAGAAAGCCATTGATCACATGGAAGATCTGAGGATGTTCTTCAATATACTAAGAAGGTACAACCTGAAACTGAATCCCGCGAAATGTGCATTCAGGGTTCCAGCTGGAAAATTGCTTGGGTTTATTGTGACTCACCAGGGAATAGAACTGGATCCATCGAAGATCAAGGACATTCAAGAATTGCTAGTAATTGGAGATTCAGATTTGCTTATACATCAGGTCCGAGAAGAATGGGCGTCCAAGAACTCCAAGATACTCCCTTATCTGCATCACGTACAGGAGTTGAGAAAGAGGTTCACAAAGACAGAATTCCAGCATGTTCCCAGAATCCAGAATGAGTTTGCCGATGCATTGGCTACCCTATCATCTATGATACAACATACAGACAAAGCTTCACTGATCCCATTCCAGTAAAGATCCATGATCAGCCAGCTTACTGTATTCATGTCGAAGAAGAAGCAGATGGAAAACCTTGGTTTCATGACATCAAGGAACACTTGGCAAAAGGAGAATACCCAGAACTTGCAGACGCTACTTAGAAGCGCACACTTCGAAGATTGTCCAAAAATTTCTTTCACAGCGGAGGAATCCTGTATAGGAGGACTCCGGATTTGGGATTACTAAGCTGTGTCGACGCAAAAGAAGCATCTAAACTGCTAGAAGAAGTCCATGCCGGGACTTGCGGTCCACATATGAACGGCTTTATGTTGGCAAAGAAAATACTCCGATCTGGTTACTTCTGGATGACTATGGAGATGGATTGCATCCAGTATGTCAGCAAATGCCACCGTTGTCAGGTACACGAAGACATGATAAAGGTACTTCCCAATGAGCTTAATGCAACAAGCTCACCATGGCCGTTCGCCGCTTAGGGAATGGATGTTATTGGACCAATCGAACCTGCTGCTTCCAACGGGCATAGGTTTATCCTAGTGGCAATCGATTATTTCACCAAATGGGTTGAAGCAGCATCTTACAAAGCAGTAACCAAGAAAGTCGTGGCAGACTTTGTCCGCGACCGCATCATTTGTCGATTCGGGATTCCAGAATCAATCATCACTGATAATGGCTCCAACCTCAATAGTGACTTGATGAAAGCTATGTGTGAAACCTTGATAATCAAACACAAGAATTCTACAGCCTACAGACCTCAGATGAACGGAGCCGTAGAAGCCGCCAATAAGAATATCAAGAAGATACTAAGGAAAATGATAGAGAAGCATAAGCAGTGGCACAAGAAGCTACCATTTGCTTTATTGGGGTACTGCACCACAGTTCGCATATCAACCGAGGCAACTCCCTATATGTTGGTTTACGGTACAGAGGCCGTCATTCCTGCCGAAGTAGAAATTCCTTCTTTAAGAATCATACAGGAAGCCGAGCTCGACGATGCAGAATGGGTGAAGAGTCGTTACGAGCAGCTGGCCCTTATAGATGGAAAGAGAATGAATGCAGTTTGCCATGGTCAGCTTTATCAGAACAGAATGTCCAGAGCCTTCAACAAGAGAGTCAAGCCGAGACAGTTCACACCGGGACAGCTGGTATTAAGAAACTCTTACCCGCATCAAGACTGAAGCCAAGGGAAACTTCTACTCCGTAACTGGAAAGGTCCATAGGCATGG